>NW_009203408.1:0-37752 GCF_000690835.1 Fulmarus glacialis | reverse complement strand
TCGGTGTAACAAAACAAGCTGTCATGCAGGTAGCAGGCTAGTAAAGTTACTAAAGGAATCACAGGATCTGACATAGAATATGAATTTCAGCTAGAGTTCCTTTATTTTGTGCGTGTGAAAATGGACAAGAATTACAGAATTACAAAACTGCATGGCACTTCAATGAGATTGCAAGGAAAGAAATTAAACAACAGCTCTTCTCGTAACTAGTCAGTGTAAGCTAAAGAAGAACGGCATGCATCAGTCTCTCAGCTGATTACAGCTTTTACTTTGCAAAAGCTTATGAAATTAATTTTTAAAACTTGCAACCATTTGTGGGCCCCTGAAATAACTAGTTTAGTTCTTGGTTTTTATCTGAATGAAAAGATAAAACACTGCTTTACAACAGGTAACTGAGTTTAAAACATACCTCTTTTGGAGGCCAGAATCACAATAGCTCAACTTGGCAAGTCCTGAGATAGTCTTTTGTACACACACACACACACACACTCTTCTTTTCAATATTCTCCACACAACTTGAAACAAAGTTGTTTTAGTCAGTGTCTGCACCAGGATCTGGTTAGTGGGCAGGTAATTCGTTAGCAAATCACTATAGCTTGCAGCAAAGTCTCTGCCCATGACAGCAAGACCTCTGAAACTGGAACCCTGCACAATGCTTTGATAACATTCAATACCTGTCTGTGGAGCTGTGTGAGCATGATGAGTCTTCTAGTTTCTAGGAAAAAAAATTAGAAATGGCTTGCAGGCATAAGGGGAGACTAATTAAAGTCAATGAACAAATTAAAAGTGGAAAAGGATTACCAGAGGAATGGAAGGAAATAAAATTGAAAGTATGGAAGGAAAATAGACGAAAGCAGCAACAGAAGGGGGGGGAAAAAAAAAAAAATCTTTCCTAATTGTGCTTTCAAGACTGTCCCTAATGGATTTAATCTCATCCAAATTCTAGCAGATAACATGTGCCGAAAATGCTGCAGATGGCTCAGCTCAGCAGCAGGGATAGCTTGGAAGGGGAACAGTTCCTGTGGCTGCCTCGACAGATTGTTTACAGCAAAGATACCGACAGTGCCCAGTCATTGTCATGAAACAGTGCTTGTTCCCTTATTTGAGACTTCAATCTGGACATTTCAAATGGCAGATTTGTGTGTGGTTGAAACCAGGAGGGTCCTTGATAGTTCAACTCCTATTGTTGAGGAACAGCCCAGAAGGTTTCCTATCTCTTAATAGCAAGCAGTATGAATGGGAAAAGCGGAACAGTATACACCTCACTGAAATCTTCACTGTGTAAGTGAAGCCCTCTTTCAATAAATCACACCATAAAAAGCAGATTCATTAATATAACTTTCCATGAGTTCTAATCACTCCACATCATTGTTCACGTAGAAGAGGTTCAGATGAAGGTCCCGAATCAGTAAATCCCATTTCCATCAGCAGAACAGAGAATAGTTCTTCTGCAAGCGGTGAGCTAACAGATCTGCTTACCTTCCATCTGCACCACTACCCAACATACCCTTAGGTGGCCATCACCATTAGGGTGGCACCTCAGCATGTTTCCAGTTACGCAGGAGCCCTTGTACTCTAAAGGATGCACTTTAGCTCTGTGTGAGGCAACATAAATGACTTTTTTTGTACACAACAAACAAGTCCAGTCTTGAGACCAGCCTTAGGACCTCTCTTAAGCAGTCTCAACATAAAGGTGTTGGTTACACACATTAGTAATGCCACATCAGCCACAAGTCCGGATTACTTTTAACACGTTGCATAATTTTGGGGAAGACAGTATTCCTTCTCCTCTATCAGAGAGTTTGAAGTCTGTAAATGCTTTTTCTGTTCAGGTATATTTGCTCATTAATGCTCAATCTCTATAATGTATGCTTCTATCTTAAATTAGCTTAAACCAATTAGACTAATACAACTTTCACCACCCTGTTCCTTTCAAAGACTATGCCACAATCTGCTCCATCTTGCTTTTAAGCAAATGGTTAAGGATATATACTGCTCTTATTGACCAAAGGAAGTCAGGCCTGAAGATCTCATACATCTCTAATTATACATGTTTTAATTCTAATTTTACCACTTAACTGATTACTCTCCATTAAGCAATTCTGGTCCCTTTCCTCCTCAAATTTTGGAAAACATGTCTTCTTGTCTTGATATTTATTACCTTTAGATATCGTAAATTCTCTGTCCCCTGTGCCAAATTGGCACAGACAATGGCCAGCCCACTTGCTATCCTTATCCAAGTGGGTATTCATCATCTGGATGTTATGATGGGAGAAGCTGGATAGATCAACCCATTCACATTACAGCGGCATCCAGTCCCATTTACATTAAATCACTATATACATATGCAAGTTGCACAATAAAGAATCATGGACTACTGGTTGACAGAGCTATTTGAATATAGTTGTAGTCATTTGTCATCATAAATCATATTGCATCAGCCCTTTTATCATCTCTGTTGGTCTTCTCTGAACTCTCTCCTATTTATCAGATGGCTTCTGGTATTGAAGAAACCAGAACTGCAGACAGCTTTCTCAGTAGCCAATTGGTACCTCAGACACAGAAACAATCCTATTAAATGCAGGAGCCATAATTGAATCCTCCACCCCTCCAGCCATTGAATTATGTGAACTGGCAAAATAGTGAAAACATCTTTAACTCATTTCCCAAAAGCAAATAATTCTGACCACCAGGTCTGCCCATAGTCAAGAAAATTAATAAATAAGCAATGTGTTTAAACCTTTCAAGTGGATAACAAACACACTAAAGATAAATGAAGAATATCTGAAACCGGTCCAGAATTATTTGAATCATCAGCTTCAATGGTCACAACTCAGCAAAATACTTCCAAAATAGGATAACACGTATGGAAATGCAGAATTCAGGTCATCACTAAGATGTGATAGCACAGGTGACTGTGTTGGGGGAAAGAGCAAGTAACTTAAGGGTTACTATGGATATTTCTCTGTACGTGATCTCTGTGAACTATACGTGAACAAAAGAATTCATTATTTCAGAGGAACAAAAAAGGACTGTCAAGAGGAAACCAGTAAGCAACCTTGCTTCTAGTAAGACCACTAATAGAATAGCATGTGAATTTTTGGAATTCATATTCAGAGAATGATGTGTAAATACCAGGGCATTCAAATTAAGGATACAAAATGCTCTGAGCATGAAAATAGGCTTCTACAAGTGATGTTTCAGATGCTCAATGTATGGAAGAGAAAGAAAATCGAAGTGTGAACTGATCATTGTCTATAGGTATAAGCAGATAGCAAAATAAGAGAATAGGGAGTTTTTCAAAGTTGTTAACAAAGAAGTGATAAGATAAAACGGCTAGAAGTTGGAATTACACAAAATCGAGCTTGAAATGAATTCAGTAACCTATCTGTGAAGATAATTGAAACATAAGAACAGTTTTGTTATCAAAGATCACAAATATATCAGAACTCTGCATTTATAAAGTCTCCGGTGCTTATTCTGGTTTATGGGAAAAACTGGAAGTTGCCCATACCCAAGGATGTGGTTTTCTGGCAGTGGAGGGCCTTCCCTGCAATGTTTTGTTTTTTTTTTCATGGAGAAAATACAACTTACACCACCATCAATCTGCATATAACATTTGTAATTCTTCATTAGACCTATGACTGTAATTCAGTTTACAGCATCCCAGACATGACAAACTTAGCTGGTGGCTTACAGTGTTCAGTTAGGATTTTTTTTTCCTGGATACATAATTGCCAAGAAGTATTACTATGTCTTTTGGGTTGTACCACTGTTAGCATTCTGCTGTCTCCTCTCTTCCTTTCCCAGCCTTGCACTGACACTTCCACATCAGGTCACAGCAGATCACAGGTTACAGTCAGTACTATGAAGTGACCAAGGGAATTTATATGTCATTTTGACTGATTGATACTCTTATGCTTTCAGAACTATTACCAAGCAAGAAAGTTTTTCTCTGGTCAACAAATAGATATCCTTTCTTCCTTCCCATTTTTTAAATTCTTTTTTTTTTATTTGTATGAGTACAATTAATTATTTCCCTGAAATTCCCAGGGTCTTATATTTGGCCTTAAAAATCCAAATTACCTTTTTTTCAGACAGAAGAAGATCCATTTACCAGGCATTTAGGGAATCACAGCGGTACCTGAGAGTATATTGAAAAAACAAAACAAAACAAAAAAACGCAAAACCAATACCAACCCCCCTCCCCCCAAACCCCTACTGAAAAAGTGTTTGATCAATGTATGAAGTGCGTTCTACAATACTGAGCTTTGTGATGGTGTAAGAACAGCATCAGCAGAGCCAAATGGTACTTTTCAACCTCAGCTCTTTTGATGCCAGTGGAATCTCTACCTTCACTCTCCATCTTTTTCCAGTGTAGCCTGGATTGTATGCTAATTTATCTCCAAGGGATTAACAAACAGCTGGAGTGGGCCAGTTCTCCAGTACACACTCCATGGTGCTATCTCTATTTACTGGGGACTCTTGCTGTGAGGACATGCTTGAAATGAATAGGCATAGAATTTGCTTTATCTAGGCAGAATAAGAGGTAAAACTACTCAAAACAAAGGCAGTTGATCACATAAATAAAAGAAAAGTGGGGGTTTAATTTAATTCCTAGTACAGAAGTTCCCACAACACAAAAACTATTGTTGTTTTCATACATTTTGGAACTTATTTTGTACACACGATCCTGAAATTAATCGGATGAGTCACCTGTATCTGTAGAAATATGGCATTTGTGCAACACTGGCAAAAAAAAAAAGAAGGAAATCAATGGGGTAAGCATGCCTTCCCTAATCAGATCAGGCTGAGAAATACATTTCTTCATACTCTTCCTCTAACAACCCTAAGAGAATCTTTTAATTCCTTCTCTTCCCCTCTTTTTTATTCTTTTGAGATTGAAACTTGGAAATATATATCTAAATGTTTTCCAAACCTGTATATTAAAACTAAAAATATATTAGTTTTACAAAAATCTTGGGGTAATTATTTGACAATCCCTTCAATTTTTTTAAGGTGGCAACAAGTAAACTGTCAATCAGTCTGAGAAATAAATCTTGAAAAATGCACATTTTCTCTAAGATAAAAAAAAAAACAAAAAACAGTTTACCAGCTACAAATATTTATTAACTTTTGAATATTTTAAAAATTCCTCTTCTCATCTGAAATGCAACTTTCAGAGGACAGGTAGCATGAAATTCACTTTGCATCTATGATACACCCATTCTATGGATAAACATATAATCTCAATACCAGGAATAACCGTAGACCATCTTCACCCTTAAATAAATCAACTTTGCTAGCATTAGAGAAAAAAAAAAAAAAAAACAAACAACCTAGAATAACATTTTCATTTAGCCCAGAAGATGCACGTAAAGTTAGATTGTGGTGCAATCTGATCAACATTTGAAGGATGCCTAGGTAATAACAGTTTTTCATTAAACAGAGGTTTTCTATTTTATTCAGTTGCACAGCTACATCAATTTGTTTGCTCTTTTTGGTAGTCACTGTTCAACCCCTCAGTTAATTATTGCTAATGTTTTGCAGAATGTGCTGCAGTTAATTATTGTTATTAGTGTAATTAGTTTGCTAAATATAAGCCAGCAATGCATGGTCTCAGGATTTAGAGGCTCTTTTGTGTATATTTTTTGTAACACTGAAAAATAGAGCTAAACCCAGAGGTCTGAGCCGCATCAGATTGGGGACCATGAGAGTACTAGGTTCACTGTCCAGATGCAGATTTCTGAAGGTATTTGTAAGCAAAACCTGTTTCAAAACCACTAACATTCTTAGGGTTTAAACCCTACGTCAAGCAACTTGAGGCAGGTTTCAACACTACTGAGCTGATCTGAGATTTGTCATCAAGCCAGAGAAGAACAAGTGTCAAAATCTTTTTTTAAATTGAAATTTAATTATCATTAGAAACATGTAATTTCGGTATGGACTATAATCAAATAAGAGTCAGTAGAAAATTTACTCTTTTTTTATTTTATTTCATTTCGGTTTAATTCCCGGTTCTAGCCTAATTTTGGTCTGAATTTACAGCAAAGTGTATAGCTGTGCTTGATGTCAGACACAACCTACATATAGTAATAAATTAGCATATTGCTCTGAAAACAAAAATAGTTCTATTTTCAGAAGTCTTAGAAGGGATAAATCATTCTAGGGAATCTATAATCTATAATTATGATACAGAAATCACTTCCCAGGAAAATTTATGTGTAGAATCATAGAATCATTTAGGTTGGAAAAGACCCTTAAGATCATCGAGCCCAACCATAAACCTAACACTGCCAACTTATAGATTTGTACAGTTTAATTAAAAGCCACTATTACCTGTTTGTTCTGAACTCTGGGGATTAGGGTGTTTTATTTTCCTCCTATAAAGTACTGGCAGAGATTTTTTTTCTTTTTTTTTTTCTTTTAATGGTACTGATTTTGAAATGTGAGGACCTTAAGTGACAATTCTTAAACTATTTGCAGTTTACACATCATTACTCTGAATGTGGTGGGTATCAGATTCGGATGTGCTGAGTTTATCTTCTATTACTAATTCTTGTAAAATGTCCACTACACTGAATAGCCCAAATAACAGGAGGCTGGCTACCCTTCAGGATTTTCTGCCATCTTGGAACACAGAACTGAAGAGATAAGCCTGACACCCAAAGCAAATACTCTATAAACACCAACTTCAAAAGAACATCCGTTGTTGGTGTTCTCTTCCTCATTCCTCCCTGTCCACACGTACAATCACCACCCTCAGCCCCTTGTAATGAGCATGCAATTTTTAGTGCAAAGACCTCCTTACATACAGTATGAAATGGCACAATAAGAGAGCAGAAGAGGGTGGGAAAAAGAAGATCAAAATGTCCAGGGGATCCTTAGAAGTGAACTATGTTCCAGGGCAAAAAGAAACCTTCTAACATTTCTGCGGCTTGGTTCTTAAGGAAAATTCTTTCCAAATCTGAATTATTTAATACTGAACAAAATGAGGAACTGAAAGGCTTTCATCCAAAAGAGATTTCCCACTCAGCAACTTAACCCCAGCTGTTACTGCTTTATCATGACTTAAAAAGAGAATGAGGAGGGAGAAGAAGGGGAAAGAAGCCAGGATATTATTAATACATCATCCCATATATCACTTATGTGTAAAACTCTAAGCTGGAAATTGAACTTTTTTTTTTTTTTAATCTCTCATCCCTATTCTACCCTGACCCTTTTTTATGGGGTAAATTCATAATTTCCTGGACAGAGTGAATCTACGTCATTAGGGGAAAACAGAGCTCATCTTGGAGAATGAAAGTAGTCATTCAGGCCTTTTGCTGCTTTTAATCCACTGTAAATTAATCCTGCCTATACAACAGTCAGAATGAATTTATGATTTATGGAAGGACATCAATTTTTCCTTATCTCTATCCGACTTTTATCAGTTGGATCGTCTCAGGACTCTACTGAAATATTTCACACCCATTCCACCTTGGAAGTTCATAGCCAGTAAATGATGAACTGCCCACCTCCTTCTAGACTCTTAATTCTCAGTTGCTGTTTTTTCCCCCAGAAGTTTCACTTCTAAACAACAGAAGGTTTTCATTAATCCCATTGAACATCATAACTATCCATTCCATCTTATTTTTTTTTCCTCTAGACCGCACAGACACCCAATTCTTCTTGAATAATTATGTGGTCCTCAGCTTTGGAGATGTATCATTACCTCGTGTAATCCACAGATTTGAAGGCTTTATTCTCATGAAATCAACAGCTATTTTTTTCTGAACAAGGAGATTTGAATAAACTTCATTTGTGCTTTAAAACTCTTATCTAATAGTAAATGGGAACTCTAAAATTTCCTGAATGTGTGTATAAAATTTGGCTTTTGTGATAGAGTTATACTAAGAATATGGTATAGTTTGAAATATCTTTTGTTTTGGTGAATGAGTCTTCAAAATGACATAGTTCTTACAATAATATATTTGGGAAAAATTGCTGCCATCTTTTGGATGCACTCAGAAAAAAAAAAAAGAAAAAAAGAAAAAAGAAAAAAAAAGAAAAAAGAAAAAAAAGGAAAAAGGAAAAAGGAAAAAGGAAAAAGGAAAAAGGAAAAAGGAAAAAGGAAAAAGGAAAAAGGAAAAAGGAAAAAGGAAAAAGGAAAAAGGAAAAAGGAAAAAGGAAAAAGGAAAAAGGAAAAAGGAAAAAGGAAAAAGGAAAAAGGAAAAAGGAAAAAGGAAAAAGGAAAAAGGAAAAAGGAAAAAGGAAAAAGGAAAAAGGAAAAAGGAAAAAGGAAAAAGGAAAAAGGAAAAAGGAAAAAGAAAAAAGAAAAAAGAAAAAAGAAAAAAGAAAAAAGAAAAAAGAAAAAAGAAAAAAGAAAAAAGAAAAAAGAGAAAAAAAAAAGAAAAAAAAAAAGAAGTGACATTTTACTGAAAGTTCCAGCTGACACATCCTGGATACCTGCTTTACCATGGAAAAGATAATTTCAAATTGCAGAAAGTTACTTTGAGATAACCAATATTTTCTTCTTTCCCATTTTATATAGCGATCATAGCCTAACATTTGTGCAAGAATTGTTTGCTTGGTTAAGCAATACTGATGGGAAATAGCTTTCACGGAAAGATGTGCCACTGGAGTTGAAGCCAAACATAACAAGAAAACAGAGATTATGCATACAGGGACGAAATTATATCCACTCCCAATATTTAATTTTTTGCATCTATACCTTGTCTTGTTGTTTGAATAAAACTTATTTGATCTACACAATTATTACAGTTTAGTGTCACAGCTTACTTATCCTGAAATTTGTCTGGAATCTAGCCTGGATATATTATATTATCCTTTTTTTCTTGTTTGTTTTCTTTTTCTCTTTTTCTTTTGAATTTCCAGAAGATGTAATCAAATGCTTGTTGTGTGGCCAGCTCAATACACTGGCTTCTGAGACAAACACTGCACGTTCAGCAAAGTCTTTTTAAGAACAGAGAATGCTAGTGTCAGTGAGAATAAATCAAAGGTGATAATATCTGTGAAAAAGAAAACATTGTCCAGAGAAAATAATGACTCCACTGAAGAGATACCATTGTCAGACACTGGCATATCTTGCCAGCACTGGACAGGGATATTAAAATATGCTGCAAATCTACCATATCACCTGGAGTGAGACTCAGACGCATTCTGTAACTGTCCGGACAGGAGAGGAGACTAACACCAGCTAAGCCATAACGAAACTCAGCAAAAAAGTCAAAAGAAGATGTGGGGAAGAAAACAGAGTCAGTGTAGGCATCCTCCACACTTTGCACTGCACAGCTGACTTTGCAGTTAGTTTCATTTCTGCCTGGGCACAAGGACCGGCAGGCCACCAAGTTACATCCAGCAAACCATCGCCCCCCACCAAGCGTTAGAGTGACCTGACTACTTGCTGCTAACACTAACAGCCGCAGGCTAACCACTCTCTCCTCATATACAATGGAGCCAAGGTTAGTTTTACAAAAATATGCAATTCAAAAGGCTTATAACATTTCAATCTGTAACAAATTAAGCTGACTCATTGCCCCAGTCACAAATTATAGTCTTTTATCCAAGCCATGTGCAAGAGAAAGAGGAACGAAACCCCTCATTAAGCAACGTTCTTGTTCTGTAAACTTTACACTCCCAATTCACCCCTTCTCCCCAAAAATGCTGTTGCTCAAACTTACCGCTTTTGCCAACTCCCCCTGCTCCTAGCATCACCACCTTGTACTCTCTGGAGCCTGCTGAAGAATTGCTGGAGGAACTGATCATTTCATTTTCTAGCTCCATCTTGCACGAGGCAGAAGAAGGGAGCAAAAGGGAAGAAAAAGCAACTGGCAGGTGCTTTCTCTGATCTTAAACAACTATAAAAGCTGCGTTAGGGGAAAAAAAAAAAAAGCAGAAAGGAAAGGTATAATACAAGAGGTACGATATATCAGCCTCACACTCGCTGCTGTGCCTGTGTTAGCTGGAGAAGGTCTCATAGCAACCACTTTAACAGCTTCCAATAAAAATCTCTCTCTGCCCCCTCCCAGCTCTGTATCATTCTCTGTGTTTCTTTTCCTGGACAGAAAGTGTTTTGTGAGGCTCAGGAGCTCTGATACCTCTGGGTGTTGCTGTGTCATTGGAATCAAATTGAGCAGAGCCTCCAGAAAAAGAAAACGGATCAAATTTCTTAATTATGATGCTTGTTATTCCATGTAGCACTTGCTTGAATCTTAAACAGTAATAACACAGACCAGACAACCTCCTTGCCACCTTAGCGTTCAATATTCATCCTACGTTCATCAAGTTTGCTAGATTTACATTTAATACTATTAGAAGTGAAATAAGCAACAACTTTTAAGAGTCTTTGTTCTTCATGACGCTTACTGCAAAGCAGAGAAGTTTTCTAAGGTTATGTTTGCCCCCAGATGAATTCTCTTTTAGTTCAGTTTGCATCAATTATTTCCAGAAATAAACGAGGTACTTTGAAAATTTTTTTTGTTTGTTTTTTGTTTTTCCCCCCCCACGCAGAATTTCGGAAGGGGTTTGGGACTGAAGGGAGGGGTAAAGATCTATTCATCCAGAAAATATCCATGTAAGCAAAGAAGAAAAACAAATTGTTATAAGTAGTTCATACTAATATCAAGTGATTTATCTAACCAACCTGGTCGGTCCAAATAAATAAGAAAAGAATAAAGCAAAAAGTTTGTGCATGACATCCAGTGTGAAAATCTCCCATTAGAATTATTCAGTGAAAAGTTAAAACAAAAGACTGCAGCTCTTCATTGCTTTCTGAAGATGTCTTTAATAGATCTGGTATATTTAAAGAATGTGATAAGTAATAAGATACTTGCCCAGCCTTAAGTGTTATGCAATATTTTTGAAGACCAAAAAGCCTCTACTGCAAAAGGGGTGGAAAGCAGAACTTGCTCTCCTTTGAAGAGCACTGGGCTTTCACAACACGTGCAACTATTAAGGAGACAGGGAAATGGAAGCAGGAGAGGTGACTAGTAAAGTAATCAGTCTTGGAAGTCAGACATCTTCATCTGTCCACTCCTCCAATTATTTCACAGAACGTAAACATATGGCATTACACAGGAATACAGAATTAAAAGTTGAAAGTGAAAGAAAAAAAAAAAAAAAAACCCACAAAAAATCATAGCCTGATTAAGGACATGATTTAAAGAAAGTTAGGAAGGAGAGGAAAAAGTATAGAAGAGCACATGTATGAAAGATAGCTTAATGGACTAGGAAAATAAATGATTAAAGAGAAGAGATACGTAGGTATGATAATAGAATTATAATTGGAATGGAGAAGGTGAACAGAACATGAATACTCATTTTCCTTCCCAATAAAAAAATTAGGAAACATCAGATGAAACAGACACTAGCTGGGTTCAGAACCAGGGTATTTATAAGAGTCATGGCTGACTTAAGGAACTTCTCGTCGCTTGATGTTTTGGGCAGTAGAAATGAACTTGTAATGAAAAAGAACTTAAATAGTAATACAAAATCCACTGTGGACTATTAAAGTCACCACCTCTTGCTTAAGAAGTAGTCACACCAACAGATCCTGGGAAAACACTGAAGAATGAAAGTATGATGGTCTGCTTACAGCTACAGAGAAAAAGAGAACAGAAGGAGAGCCACAGTCTTCTGAGAACTCTTCCAGAATCAGGATCTGCTACTGTTGTCCTACAGGATTTCTGTAATAACCATGCTACGAGCAGCTTTGTACTGTCAGGGCTGGGTGGCTGTATTGATGCCTGGATGCAAACCTCAGAATTCAGAAGGATTTAGTCTTCAGAGCATAAAACAGGACTTAACCAGGAAACTCTGAATGTAATAATGTGATGTCTAAATATTGAACTTCAGCAGAAAGAGACAGGCGGGTCAGTAAATCCCTGTTGTGATTAGAATTCCATTTTCGCTAAAATCATCCTCAAGTGTTCAGTATTGACATATTAGATAAAACTGGTAATGATACCAAAACCATTGCTTAGAACAGCTGGGTTTTCCTGGTAATCTCCCATCAACACAACAATCTCCTCCTCAGGAGCTTTTAACCCCATAGCTGACAGTAACATTTGGCTGACATTAAAATGCCAGGAAAGTGAGTGGTTGTGGGCACAACAAGCAAAATATTCCAAAAAATATTAGTGAAAATTATATATACGTAATAGATAAGTCAGATTTTTTTCCTGCTGTTGGTGTTTGCCAGAGAGAAGTGGCAAGTCATTTTTTTCTTTTGTTTGGAGCTGGAAAGTAGGGAAGGAATATAAGAAATGGAAGAGGCTTCAGAAGGGAGTTATGTTATTGCAGGAAGCAGAATAAGACAGACCTAAATGGAAAACCAGTTCCTCACCTTTTAAGAAAGTCTAGAAAAATGAACAGCATTTTTATGTCTGAAAGAGTAGAATAAATATTTTTATCTATTGATTGAGGACTAACCATTAAAGCCTGCTTTAAAGACAAAGACTCAAATTTATTAAACTTCAACAGTTTAGTAAGTATCACTGCATTATATAAACACTTGGACAAACATATCCTGCTAACTTTCACAGAGACTTGTCCAGAGCCTAAAAAGGTGGTACTGCATTCCCATTTATAATGCAGGACTTGTTCTAATTATTTTTCCTCGTAACTTCCTATTGACAAACACTCTACTCCGCCCTAATTTCATCCAATTCAGTAGTGGAGGACAAGTATTTAGCTTAACTCCCATTTATGATAACATCAATTAGTCTTCCTTCTCCCACCTGAGCAAAAAAGTACGAGGTTTTGCTTTCACTCTCCTGCCAACAAAATTAATACTGAGTTTGAAATGACTCAGCTTGAAACACTTAATAATATAGGAAAAAAATCATCAGTGTAAATGATTTATGGAGAACAGGAAGAAACAGTACAAAATACAATAACTAAACCGGAGATACTAGAGTTTTTACAATGAGTGATTTATTCCACAAGGAATTCCAACCCTCTATTTTCTCTCTTTGCTTCCCTGCTTTAAGGACACATTTATCATGATGTAAATTCATAGACAACTGTCCTCAGGCAAACCAGAGCAACGGCAAAGATGGGAAAAAAGCTTGGGGTACTAGCCTATAATGAATCATTTATTTAACAAATTGCTATTTATTGCTATTTACATATTGCTTATGACCATACTAGCAAATCTGCTGATTTTTGTTTCTATTTTTTTTTTAATTTGCTATTCAAATTCACTCTAAAATACAGCATCCAACTGAAAGCATTCAGTATTCAAAATCTAGCAACTGCTTTGTTTGAATTCATATTTTGATGGTCAATATTGAAATAGCTGTATGCTCAGACCTTTAAGGATGTTTAGGTCTTAAGCAAAAGACAACATAGATAGGTATGTTAGAAGAGAAGTAGATGAGCTTTTTCTAGAGAAAATGCCATTAGAAAACACATTCCATTCATCCTACATCCCCACTTGCTCTGGGGGTGTTGAATAAAATAATGAGATGTTAATACAACATGTAAATGTTCTGAAATTGTTTCCTAGAGCACTTTATGTTGAGCAGATTTTATCAATTAACCTGGATAAATATTCTTGTCATTAGGCAGAGAGCTCATGAGTTTAAAAACTTGAATAGCAAGCAAAATGCAAATCTTGACTGATTTGTGCTCAAGTAAGTGATGGGTTTAAAGGCATGTGAACCGTTTAATAATAAGCAAATATGCATGAGCCCACTGGGGGCCATGCTATTATGGAAACACTGACCACTCTTTTGTCCCTC
The DNA here is from genome assembly GCF_000690835.1 of Fulmarus glacialis. Classification (NCBI taxonomy): domain Eukaryota; kingdom Metazoa; phylum Chordata; class Aves; order Procellariiformes; family Procellariidae; genus Fulmarus; species Fulmarus glacialis. The sequence goes on along the minus strand of NW_009203408.1, from coordinate 24,007 downwards.
ATGTTTACGTACTAGGCACAGCAGAGAGAGGAAATGTAAAAAGCATCGTTCATAAAAAGGCATATAAGCCCACCTTGCTGAATTGCTGAAGTGCTGCTGTGACAAGAAAGAGTGCTAACGCAGAAATCGCTGCACAGCGCTGGAGAACTGATCCAATCTGCTCCTGAGAAAAAGTACGTTTGGCACACTAGCTTAACTTGATCAATTCTGAGTAAAGCCAGCATAATAAAGTAATTACTAGGGGACTTCAAAAATTTTAAACTTAAATTTTACATTAACGGATTTAACATATTAATTCTTAAATACGCTGAGCACCTCTGAATCATGTTGCTAAGGGACCTCCAACAAATTACAGAAGCAGCTCTGCATTTTTGGAATTCAGATTCCTACTACAAACACCCAGTGGTTCAATCACCCATCTGCCACAGGCACCCTGACTTCCTTTTCTATTCTCCAGTTACCCATCTGTAGGATGACTCGGTGTGTCACACAGTATACTTGATGGGACACTTGACAACCTTCCACTCTGAAGCTGGCTCTTCAGCTCAAGCTGTTAAGACATATGACTTTTGTTCTGAAGTTCTTATTTCTGTCCCTAGAGTCAGACAACACACTGTCCCCTGCCTCTGCTGCAATGCATTTTAATCCAAGACTTATTAGTACGTCAAGTGGCAAAAGGAAATGAAAGGAGAAAAGATGTGAGACTATTAACAGAAAATGTGAAACAACTTCAGAGTCCATAGAGTAAAGGAGCATTGTGGTTTTGGCCTTGCCAAAGAAGGGAGGTTTGCCGTGAGCAACATCTTCCCTTTGCTTATCAAACAGGTCAAACAATGCAACTAATATTGTACTTGCTGTACAAAGGTTTGAGAAACAAGGGCAGTTTATCACATTCTTGAGAACACCCAAGTAGCGTTAACTTTAAAAGTTCTTACAAGTGACTACTAACTTCTTATAGAACAGAAACATTGAAGGTCATGTCCTAGAGTATGCCAAAGGGAAAAGCTATTTTCTCTGGGTTTCCAATAAGGTTTCACAAGTGATTTATGATCTTACTGTCAAGAAGTACTAATGATTGCAGGTCATCTATGGATTTCTGTTGAATTTTAATTACATTTATAGATAAGACTTTTATACTTTCAAATGCAACACTGATATTCAGAATGTGCAAATCTTAAAGATCTTAAAGACTTAACTCCACACAAACATGTTCTCTGTGAGCATGAATATATGTTTATTCTAAATTCATTCACCTTCCAGTGCTTTTGCTAGGAAGGAAAATTATAAGCACGGATATAATACAAAATACTATAAAAATAGGGTCAGAAGAGCTCTGAAGAGGCCATCTTTTTCATCCCTGCCCCACTTCACAAATCCGTTTAAGTAATTTGAACAATATTTGCTTAACCTTAAAGTTTTCCAGAGAGATAAATTACCCAGTTTCTCAAATGCTGAAATAAATTGCCTCACTATCCTATTAAAACTGTCTTTGAAACCTGAATGTCCTTTATTACACAATAAGACTATCACTTCTGATCCTACCTGCTACAGCTATTATGAAAAGGCATAGTGAACATACTAAACACATATTTAGTGAGCTAGTGAATCGAATTAACAAGATAAATATAGAGAATGTTGTTCTCCTCAGCCTTTCTGTCTCTTCTTATTCTTACATGCCTCTATCAATCCTCCTTCGCAGGTCATTTATTAACCTTTTGTGCTTCTTGTGTTCCCAAAGACTCTCCACTGCCTGTTTTGAAGTGTGCTTCCCAAATCTGGCCGCATTATTGTTTCAAGACTTCATATAAAATGGATTTACACCTACTACCAGTGCATTTCAAGCTTAGCGTAGTTACAGTAAACACAGGCAATCAACAGTAACAGATGTAAAATTTTTGGTATTTTCTAATCTGTATTTGAATGCTCTCAGTGACAAATCACAATCTACTGGGATTATGTCAGTTTCCGACTTTTAGCTTTTTGTTACTCTCTTCTCTTTCAAGTCATCCTTGTCATATTGGTTTCTGGAAAAAGAAGATTCTTTTCATTTTGATTGTTACAAAAAAGAAGATTCTCTCATTTTGACTGTTACCTTGAAGGTGTTTATGATAATGCCTGCATCCCAAAAGTTCTTGCGCTTGAAAACAGTTTCCTGATTTTCACTTCAAGCATGTGAATTTAAACACTGAATCACGTCACATGGTGTATCAGAAAAGAAAAAAAAAAAAAAAAAAAAGCAGTAGACAGACTCTTGAATTGATCTGCTATCAGTCATTCAGATGCTTTCCACTTCGCTGTCTGTAACAAGTAAACCTACAGAGACTAGATTCAGCTTCATCAGGGAAACACCAAACAGGATAAATCTGAATTTTTCTGACCTAGACTTTCCTAGCATCATGGATTATTTTCCATGTTGAGATAGTTTTATTCTAGAAATCAAATTGCTTATTGGTATTCTGCTGGTTGAATGGAAGTGAGTACTTTTGCAGTTCTTAAATCTGTTGCAATTAATAATAATCTTCTAAGTGTATAATTAAGGTGAGCAACTGTACCAACAATAAGAAAAACATAGTCAGTTCTTTTAAAATCATCAGTGAAAGGTTTCTTCAAGAAAGTTCAGACTTTTGGTTAGCTAAATCTCCCACTGGACATGTTGTTTCCAATGTTGAATAGAGGAACATTTGGCAAGTTTAGAGCAATGGAGGGTTGGACTCAGCTACCTAATGGACTAATAATGGATTACAAGAAATGACACAAAAATTAAGATATATACTCCTGTTTTCAGAAGTAGTAGTGCAATCCCTTCTTGACTAAAATTTCTGTTGTCATTCTGTTCACACCTGTGCTTGAACTCTGATGATCCTACCTATTTTGATAGCTTCCAATCTGTTTAAAGGGACCATTTTCATATGTAAAAATAGCACTGAAAACACCAGGAATCCTTCATGAAAGATATCACTATGTTTTACAAATTTGAGATAAACTCTTGCATTTAAGTGCTAGCAAGTGGATTATGAACTAATAAGTACGTAAATTCATTTATTTGGAAAGTTCTTACAGAGTTGTGTTGTAAAAGATTACAAATATTCCACTTGTGACTTCCACTGTGTTTCAAGATCTGCTTCTGCCAAAGACAACAGACACTGCAGTCTGTCGCTAGTTAGTCTGTTAATCAGTTTAAAGATGCTATTCTTAGAAATATTGTAAGATCAATAGGCTTATGTGTTAGGAAAAGAGCTAATCTAACCTCTGTGTGGCATGAAAAGCAAAGCAGTGCAGTAATTTTATAATGTTGTTAATTAACCTTGGGTGAAAAAAAACCATCACAGTAGGCTTCATTGTATCACTAACTGTTGAACTTTAAAAAGCTCAGCTTTAGCAAGAAAAAAAAATCATTCAGAAAACTGGTGCAAAATCAGAACCCCAGTTCTTTGCATTGGAAATGCTTTATATCCCTTACTGGAGCCAAATTTGTTAAAGAATCGTCAAAGACAATATTGTATATTAGGTGACCTATTAATCTTTTATTTCCAAGCTTTAATGTCAGTTTTCATATCAGGTGTGGTTTTCATTGCTCTATAATGAAAAGAAAACTCTTTGCAATCTGGAGGAAGAAGGATAAAGACATGAGATAGTCTGAAAATTAAAATACTGAACAGATTGAGGGGTTAAATTCACCAGGTGATGACTTTCTTGCAGCTGTCAACACCATACTGAGATCACCAAAAGTAGACTCTTTAGACACCCACAAACAGAGATCCTTCTGTCTACTCAGCAAAGACAATATTTCAATTAAGTATTCACTGACATTCCTATAAAATTAGTAAAAATATAGCCTGAAAGGAGGCAAAAAAGCGCCCAAATTAGCCCTGCTTCAGTGACATGTCATCATTACCAAAGCTCTGGGAAATGACAAAGAAAAGCCTAAATCTGTTATTTGTGACTACGTTATTAAAAAAAAAAAAAAAAAAAGATAAAACAGTAAAGAGGGGTTAGCTAGATAAAATCTTTCATATTTCCATGAAGTGCTTTCAACAAAGACTGCGTAATCAAATATTTTCTTCTCTTAGGAGGACAGATTTCTCTTGACAAGGAAAACATATTTTTCAAATTCTGTATTGAGGATCATCTCAAAAGGCCACAGTTAATAAAGCCTGTAGATGGGACTTAGAGGGTTTAAGGAAAGCTGAATCCCCTTGTGTTTGTCTTACTTCAACTTACAAAGCTCATAAATGGGCCAAGTCCTGTGAAGTTTAAGGAGTTAGCTAAATTGGTTACTGAAACCATATAAGTCTCCATGTAGGAATGCTGCTGACACAAGCTAATTTTACATTCAAATTAAGTCCCACTATTTCTCTGTGTTTACCAAAGTTAATTTACTTTTCTTTTCCAGAAGTACACAGTCTGACTCTAAAAAGTCTGGAACTTCACAGAAGCTGTTAGTATTTTCAGCTATAGCTATCTGGAAATACAATCATTTTATGAAAGAAAGAAAATCTTGGTAGTAGTGCTTTCCTTGATTCATCTTTACTCAGTGATGGAGAAGTGTCTCATGGTTAGGCCCATACCCAAATTTCTTTAAGCAACTGAGCTCAGAGTTTTGAGATGAAGAACCATATGTCTCTGTCCAAAATAAATGTATCTTACGGATTAATCCTGATGACAAGTGAAATTCAAAGGCTAACAAATACATCCGCCTCCCAAATTCCACCCTATTATGTCCACAAATCTCTACTAAGACATTTTCCTTCTGATGTTTTTTTAAAATTTGGAGTCAAATGTATATATACATATATATACAAATTCATACATAATAACACATATATGGACAATATAACTTAAACAGAGTATTTTACAGCAAGACTTAAAAACCTACCCTACAACATTATTTCCAAGCATGCATTCAACCGATGTAAAGTTTTACCATTTTCTTCTGGCAATGTTGTTCCAGGGCTCCAAGAGGTGAGAACGCTATTATTGAGAAGCCATTTAATTTGCTGCCTGTGAGAACAAAGTAGTAAAAACAAATGTCCTGCCCAATTTTCTCATGAAAAAAACTTGAATGGGAGCCACATCTGGTCAGGTCTCAAGTCCCAGATACTTTTTCTTTCCATAAGATCAGGTTCAGAGTTCTGACTGAGAATCAGAACACCTGTGTTAGACTGAAGTTTGGAGAGAAACACATAATTTTGTATGTGCCCATGAGAGAGTTTTTGGTACTTTTTGCTGTCTGTGGATACTAATGTGCCTAGAAGACATACCCACAGTTATTCATGAAGAGGGCTAGACTGAGAAATTTATCTTCCTTAGTTTTGCTGTAGCTGTTTGCTGTAGAAGGACCTTGACAATATAACAAAAGGAAAAGGCTGAGACAATAATGGATCTTTAATAGGAAGGAGTACACAAATACCATGTTAGACAGAGACCAACAAAGACATCAGAGGAATTTATGTTCTTCCTATTAACTATAGACCATAAAGGATTCTTGAATACTGGCAACCAGCCAAGACCCTGATACGCATCAGATGAAAAATGCACCTCTTCCAGGACCTTGACTGGATTTCAGGAATCCTTTAGGAGCTGAGTACCATCTCAGGACAGTCCTTATAATATCATCGTTTTACAAATATGGAGTTGGCTAGCCTATGTTGCATTTCTATTTTGTATGCATATCCTTCAATCTTTGGGACAAGAAGTTTACAAAATTTAATTTGAAAACCAAACCCTAATTCCTACTTAGGCTATTTTTCCAGAGGTCCTTTACTTCCATGTGGTTTTAATTAGAATTTAAGGTCTATTTCAAATCAATCCAAACATCTTTTTTTCCTATGGAAATATCTTTCAACTCCTCAAGTTTGTATTTTCATTCACACTTAAATGACTTTAAACATTTGCACAGTCCAATGGTACTAGAATGAACTGCCTCCTCTCTCCTACCATACCCGGAAAGGTCATTCTCTTTCTGTGTTGTAACATGCCTTCCATTTTTCTGTAAGTTCCTCAAAAGCATGCTGATACTTTCTTTTTCCTTGAGCAACAACTATTTTTATAATCACATCGTTCAAGGTTTTAATAAAGCATATACATCTCAATAACAGTACAGTAACTCAAGCTCTCATCTGAAGGCCCACTCTTAGATCAGTATTGCCAGAAAATCTCTCTCAGCAGCTTAACCCCCAGATGAGAAGCAGACTATGACTTTGATATGACTGTTGCCTGTCAGCCGTCAATATTCTCTACAGCATTTAAGACCCTCATGCTCCAGAAAGATTACGAGATACATTGGCTTTAATAGGAGAAACTGTAAAATTACGTAAATTTAAAATGGAAGGTTGACTTATCTTTTCTTTTTTTTTTTTTTTCAACAGAGAAGTGGAAAAGGCAACCTCTTTCATGACACATCACTCCTTTTGATTACTCCAAAACCAGATTATCCTCTACCGTGCAGAGAACATTCTCGCATTCTTTATTAAATCAGCTTCACTTTTAAGATAAAGAACATAGCTATGTCTTACTTTTCTTACATAAAGGAATAGATGTTCTGCTCTTTTAGATGGCAGTTTAGTTACAAGTTTGCCTGAAGTAAACAGTGTCTAGATTTATCATGCACCTTATTAAATACAGTTCAATTCTTCCATGAATTAAGTGATATTTCTTTGTGAAATACTGACTCGGAAAAATGTTACGAGTTAGCAAAAAAAAAAAAGAAAGGGAAGGTAAAATACCATGATAAGAATTCATTGACTGTAAAGATGGATTTGAGACACTGTAAATACACTTATAGGCAAGTAAGAAAAATATTATTTCTTTGCAGTTATGGTACTTGCTACATAACTAGTGACATAGCTTAGTAATTCCTTAATTGTCTTTGACATCTATTTCATTTGGCTATTAGTAACATAAATTTATTTGATCGTGTAGAAAGCATCACTGACAATAGCTGTATTACATAAACACACTAATGAGTTAAAATAAGTTTGATTACAATTTTTATATTGTATTCATCTCCACTCACAGTAATGCAGAAGCATCACTAAAATTTTCTCAACACAATCTTTGTCTTTTTATTTTGCAAAACAGAATCACCACAATTTTGGTCTTATTTTTTAACAATCTTCCATCTCTCAGCTTTTTCATGTTTTTCAATGATTTCTTAAAAAAATAAAAAGAAGAGTTCTCTGACCCATTTCTCTAGAATCTGTAGCTACCTCCAGTGGATCTTTGTCTAACGCTACTACTGCAGCACGTCACTTACACCTGCTGAATGCTGAATGTTCACCTTTCCAGCTTTTTTTTTCTATTTGTGCTCAATGTCAGCATTCATTTCTATGAAAAAATGACAGGATTATCTCATTTAGATCTTCCTATAAATCCTATTCATACAACCAGGTGCTACACAATTTTATTCTAAATAAAGAAAGTTTTAATGGCCAAGCTTGCATACGGACAGAGTCAAGAAAGCCCTCTGGAGAAAGTTCTTTCCCTGAGCCCTCAAAATCCTGAAGAAAACATTCCCAAAGCAAATCTGGAATACTGAATTTGCCAGCCTGCATTTCTTTTTCTTCTCATGTATATGTAATAGTGATTCATCTGGCAGGTATGGGCCATGAACCATGCTAAAGAATCTTCCAATTGCAGCAGAAATGCACTATAATGAGTCCCATAAAAATCACTAAGTCTGACATTGGAAGGACATTGGGAATATTAAAATTGAGATTCAGGTGTCTGGAGAGCATAGGTGCACATTACCATACATTTCCCTAAGCCTGTAAACTATTCTTGTCCTGCTGCAATTTGCACAGTATAGCAATTAATTTTGGATTATCTTTATAGGATAACGGTGAATGTAATCAGTCAAATTTAATTGACAGCCCACTGGAACTTAAGGAGATTTGATTTTCTAGAGTTCTGAATCTTTGGAAACCTCAAATTAAAGGCAGGCAATTAAGAGTGATACTGTCAAAGACTGTCCAATTAATCACAATTTGCTTACCAATGCACTTTACATTGCCTCACATCCTGTTGTACCTAAGAGAATGAAGTCAAATATATGTTTTCTTACCACATTTTATTTTTTAGATGGGCTTTCATTTTCTTTCCTAAACCACTGGCAATACGAGTACTTCCTTATGACTTGCTGTTCTTTTTCATTCATGTGCAAAGCTTCAGCTATTAATATTTTCTTTTTTTAATATACTTTTATTTTATGTGGATATCATATATAATAATTATAAAATGTCTTTCACAAGTCTTTCTAATGTTCTATCCACAGAATCTTATCCAGTTCATGATGGAAATTATATCTTTATTTCATCTAGTGCCTGTTATTCCTTTGCACAGAATTCACTGAAGCATGTAGTTGAAGGATATCTAATTTGCCTATTGCTTGTTACTTCCCCCAGTCTTTGGGCAGGATTAATCGGTCACCTCGATTTCAGTAATAAAAATCAAGATTTTCTTTCTTTTTAATGGACTTTGGATTTGGTTTGTTTGAAATAAAAATAATTGTAAACTGGGAAAACTGGAAGTGGAGTCTGAGTCGTGCAGTTCTTCAAACTGCCTGGGCTTCTCCTGTCTACCTACTTTTCCTCAACTGATGAATAGTAACGGAGATCTGTCTGATGAATTAATATCCTCCAGAGCAACCACTGGCATCACATTCCTTCCTCAAAATCTTTCATAATCACAGGAGACTTTTGCACTGATGTTGTCTCAATGCAGTCTTCAACAGAATTATGATGCGAGACGTGTGTGTGTGCTTGCGCGTGTGCATGCATGTACATATCCCTAGTGCAGAAAAAAATGATTGTGGGTTCTCAAGGTATTTACTGAAGCTAGGTGGAGTTTTTCTGAGAAGGCATCATACATCTGACGATGATAATTTCTCAGAATGTTTATTTTTATACAACCTAAAGTAAGCCTGTACCTACAATGGTCAGGTTTAAATGAGACCTGTTTTTCTGAGAAGGCATCATACATCTGACAATGATATTTCTCAGAATGTTTATTTTTATTTTTATACAACCTAAAGTAAGTCTGTACCTACAATGGTCAGGTTTGAATGAGACCCTATTATGAGAATCACACTGCTCTGGATTTCTGTTATCTTTCCCTTTGGCACTCTTACTGGAATGAAGAGAATGGTTAAGGGGTTCAAAGGTTCAACCCAAAAAACTCACCTCAAACTATGAAAGTAATTTATAAAACCAGGAATTTTTCCACATGAGCCCCCACTCTACTTTCCCATTTTGCTGTCAAATGGGGCACAAACTTTGTTCACTTTGAAGTTTCACATCATCCTGACTTCTTGCAGGTGCAGTGTATCACTACTAGACTTTCAGAATCCCAGATTTTGGAGCAGTCTGAAAGATGATGTGCTTCAGATCAACATTCAGCGCTTCATTAACCCAAGGCAAAAGCATTTTCTGACTCATATTCCAACAAAAAGCTTAGAGAGGACTTTGCAGGAGAAAAGGAAGAACTATTTTACTTGCTAAGTCAAAATGTTTGGGGAAATGAAGTGCCAGGCCTCCAGTTGGTATGAATCTGCATACCTTTATTAGCATGATTCATTTATTAAGGGTGAGATATAATGCTAATCGTTAGTGTAGGTGTTTCTAGGATGAGGGCCTTACAAAATTCTTATTAAAAAAGTATTCATTTCATAAGTCATCCTAAGTGACTGAAGACAGAGAGGTAGGCTGATCCTCTGTAAGCTAGTAAGGTCCCAGATCTGTGCAATTTATTGTGCAGAACCAACAACAGCTGAGACCTGCACGAGAGACCTGTTTTGATGAGAGCCAATCCTTAACCCAAATACGGATATTATGCTTTTATAAATATTATGCCATCCAGTTTTGACAACAAAATGCCATGACGTTGACAGTTTTTCCATTGGCAAATGGTCAAAAAATGGACATGATACCCATCTGGATTTACCACAGATCACTTACATGATTTTTCTATTTTGGCTTCCTTTTTTTAGCATTGTTTGCCTTGTGCTTTTATGCTTCCCCTGTATTTTATAACAACTTTGTCTTCTGCTCTTGTTGTCCTTGTCACCCAATTTGTTGTTTCTACCTTATTCACCATACTAGAACAGGTGAGACAGATTAGGAAAAAACATTTCAGATTTTTATAGTCTGGTTTTACCTTGCTTACCATGAAGTTCGTGATAAAAATGGTACTGCATTGATTCTGATCCCATCTGAAATGGATTAGTGCTTTGCTTTGTGTTTTATCATAGACTTAATGGGGTCCAACAATGAAAGTCTTCAAAGATGAATCCAGACTAGCATGTTAGTTTGGACTAGGAGTGTGCTTTTGAAGAAAATTAGTTGGCTGCCCTCAGCAATGTGTTTAGTGAGGATGTTTGGTCCATAGCACCAGGTGATTCACTCTACAGATCTACTCTTTTGGGCTACATAGTCACTGCTGTCTAGCGTCACTTCTAAGAGCTAAGAAACAAAGAGAGCGGGGAAGGACAGGAAAGTGCAATGAGTTTTCTGGAGGTAATTAATAATTGGTTGGGTTTTTTCCTCTCACCACAACCTTTGGATTATCCAATTTCATAAATTTAAAAGAACTAGCAGATGCAAATATTCAACAAAGCTGGAAAAAGTGGTAAGATAAAACTGAATCTATGTGTAGGGATGGGAGGTTTGGGTACAACAGTTTCACTAACGCTTTATGATAAGGGTATAACTCCAGAAAAAGAAGTTTTTAATATTCTTCAGAAAAAGGAAAAATACAGTAATTGCAAAAATTCTTTATGTAATATTGACTTACAACGTGTAGTTTTAAAAAAAATTCTTCCTGAAAGAAGAGGGGCAGAGAGCTGCAAGGTGTCTGATGCTATCAAATGCAAATAAAAAGCACTTGTGTTTATATCTTGCATCCAGTTAAAGATTTAGCACCAGGTTTCCCATACTCCTTGTTGAGTCCGAAGGGAGAGGCTCTTTCTACTTCACAAAAATATCGCATTGCCTATTTCAATAACAGCATTTGTGATGTGCTTTAAGACTAAACCTGTTACACAGCTTTTAGATCTGTTTAGCTCATCCAAAGCTGTCCAAACCTGAGTAAATCAACCCAGTGGAAAATCTTTCATCAATGGGAAGAAATTGGTAGTGAGTCCTGTAGTAATACCTATAGTATTTTGGTCTCTAGGAGAGGAAAAATCACATAGGTTTTTTCTTAACTCTCTCCTTCATTCATGGCTGCCTGACATTGTGTCAGGAGTCTTTCAGAAGTATTGTAGTTTACTAAAACCCTCAGACTGGAGAAATCTACTTCAGGAAGTCAGTCAGAAAAGCTCTGAGAAATCTGGACGGTTTTTGAGCTAGCGTGAAACCACTTTTACCCTCATTTTCTTTTAATCTTGTGCTGGGATAAGACCAGCCAAACGAATACAAGCCACAGATTATTACAAAAAGAAAGTATTAACACTTCAAAATCATGTCCTTCTTAAGAAAATAGACACACTGTCAGTGTCTACAAACAGTTAGTTCCAAATTTACAACATGTTTACTTCAAGTACTTAAAAACTCCTAATAAAGACAAGAGTCAGACACATTCATAAATCATAAGCCTATATAGTACTTTCAAAGTCTGGAACTGTTTTTAAGGTTTTCTAGCAAACAGGTGTCTCTCGAATTACCTGAAGTGCTCAGGGACCCAAAAACATAAGAACATGACAGGTATAGATTTCAAACTGGAGTTTCATTTTACATCTGACACTGGAGGCTATGCACCAGTGCTGAACAGTATCCACAGAGCAGTCAGAGCATATGGCCTAACATAATGTACGACAAGCCCTGATTTTAAACAACATCCCTCGAGGGCTGAAAAGAGTGTCCTATAGCAACGCTCCTATAATGTTTCACTGCCACTCTGGTTGGGCATACAAGTCTATGTTTATGTCTATTAATCAACACAACAATAGTAGCAATAATAACTAGAATTTGCAAAGGAATTTGGGAGCTACTTGCAGAAGAAACACTATGGTAAAGTAATATTAGAGTTAGTACTCTGTTTCTTAGCTTGTTGCAGTGTGAATAACAACAATCCCCCCAAATAATATTTCAAAAATACCACAATTCCAACTTTAGCTGAAAGAATAAACAGTTTGGTTTATTAAGGAAAAGACACAGATGGAGACAGAAGAAAGGAAGAGAGAGAGAAAGGGAGCAAAGGAGAAAGGAAGAAAAAGACAAACAAGGACAGGAAAACAGAAAAACAGAAGACGACAGGGGGAAGGAGGGAGAGAAGGTTGATTTAGATCCTTCATAGCGAAAAATCCAGATTGTTTAAATGCCATAGTTGCATATATGCCAGAAAATCAGTACCCAACACTACCTACTCCCTTACTAAAAAGTAATTGCTTCCCTGGCCTGTGTAGAAGTTTCCCATGACGCTCATCATTCCCAGAAACACTGTGGTCTGGACAACAAGGCAATCTGAAAACTCTACGTTTTTGTTTCACTCCAGGTATTTCTCTTCAGTTTCTCCATTCAATCAGCATACTTAAAGTGGGCCTATGACACACCAGAGAAAGCAATTTCTTTTTAAAATGTCATTATAACTACAACTTATTTGTTCAAAGAACCTTTTTTCCATTGCAGTTCGGAACCTCTTTGAAATCACATTTCCTATACCATAGAAGAAGCCCTTTATTTTCAGGCCATAAGCAATTCATGGAAAAGAGTGATACAGGGCACTTCCACTTATGCTGCCAGCACTCCACATCATCAAAAATGCAAGAGAAAAAGAACCAGAAGTGTCATTCGAGCTCCACAGCTCTCTTTAAAGAATTTAGGAACTTAATCACGTAACTCACATCTTGCAGGGGAACATATCAAACCACTGAGTCCTGGCTGCTAGGACGGATCCCATTTGCCCTACTGCAACTTTGCCACTACGCAAACAAATAGGATTGATAGGATGGTCTTGTAAGAACACAGCTCCGAACTAGTTTTTGGGTCAGTCAGCTAAGGATTCCAGCTGATGTTTTTCTGAAGAATTCCTGTCTTGTTAGTAATATTAGAAGTAGCAGCATCTTACAGTGAACTGGCAGAGACAGAAAGAGAATGTGTCTGCTTTCAGAATGGGATAATACTTCAGCCAGCTGCCACCTAACCTTGGCAGCATGTAAATTCATCCTCATTTCAGCAAACCTCCAAAACTTCACCCAGCAATTATACTCCATTTACACAGGATATTTCATTAACTTCTGTAGCAATAATCACCACTCCTGACACAATAGTCCGCTGGGTTTACATAGCTCTAGCTACAGGCTCATGCCTTTCCACCTCACTATAACCTTTTCAGATAATCATAATGATACCGCACTTCTTAAATGCTCTGTGTACTGGGCTCCCGCTCCTCATTCCCCATTTTCCTGAGATAGCATAGAGTTGTTGGGAAGTCTAGATTTTTATTATCACTAATGACATAGATACGAATGATACTGATGTAGTAAGCTGGACACCTCGTTCAGCAACATTTCCTTGTGTAGAGAACTTACATTAAATAACATGATGATAGAAGGTGCAAAATGCAACGTACACTTGTAGCAAAAATCCTTCGGTGATTGGCATTCAAGCAAAATAAATGGATAGCACTTAACCGGCTGAAAGCAAGCATTCTCTCCCATCACGAAGGAAACAGGCATCAAATGACTCTTGAATCTCTGTAGTCATATAAGAAAAAGAGTTCCTAAAAAGTTGCATTCCTTCCTTCCTTTCATTAAGCATAATGACAAATATCAAGTTAATATTCAGTGGCTAACTATTTCTCATCTAACAGTTTGTGGTTTTGGTACAGAAAGCTTTTCAGAAACTCAGCTCTCAGCTCAGGTTAAAAGCATCAAAAATCACGACATTCCAAAGTATTAGTAGCCACTGAAGTCTGGGTCGGTGTTCACCCTCGTGCCTTCCAGTTCCCCCTATGTATCATTTTCAGTAGTATGAAGCAACAGCAACAAGACAACAAGACAACGTGCAGTTCAGCAGATACTTAGGGAGTAAATTCTTACTACAGCTCTGAGCAAATAACAGAATCAGTAGCAAGATGTGTTCTTCTCCCATCTCCTACTCAGATCCAAATTCACTCTGCTAGTGAATTACTGTTTCAGTATATCCGATTCTTGTCTGGGTGTCCATACAACACAATCACCACAATCTAAACTAGAACATGCACAGAAGGGGTAACTCCTATCTTTGTCTTCCCAGTTCCGCTTGCATGCTCTTACTGTGCTTATTCCATGCATGTTCATTCCATTGTGTCATAAACTAAGATGCAAATAGCCTATAAAACTCTGTTAAGGTTGCAGGTATATATACTCCCCACCCATCCTTCAAAGTGCAAATTTCATTTTAGCTGTATCATTATGTTTAAAGAATTGCAAATGGTAATGAATGCACATAGGGAAATGATCACTACAAAATACTCAGTTCAGTGCCACACAAGGTATTCTAGTATCTTCAGATTATCCACCCAAAAATCTAAATAATAGAAATGGAAGACAAAATGCTTTGAAGGTTCTATAAGAGGGTACTCACTATTATTGTTACTTCTAGTACGCACTTGACTAATTTTCTTGGAGAAGTACATCTACAGGAAATGTGGAATATAAAGAGAATACAACCGCTTAAAAGATAAGAATAAAATACTGTTCCTTGTGTAGGTGGAAAACTGAGAGTTTACTATGGGAATTGTAGAGAGAATTAGATCCAAAATGTACAAATGAAAAAAAAGGTTACATAAAAAAGCAGAACAACATGTACGTAAAGCAACTAATGGCTGTTATTGCCCAAGAGAGGTGACTAGTACTAAATGTTAGTGGGAATGGATCTTTACTTTCTCCTGTAAATCTGTATGCCTAATTAATACAAACTAGAAGCCTAGCAGAATCTTGAGTTTGCACTTGTAAACCATCGTGGCAACATCTTTCAGTCCCTGACAAACAAGCTTATTTTCTTTATGGCAGCTTCCATTATAAACAATAACTGCACAGATTTAGAGGCCTAATTTCATTTGGAGATGAGACAGTTTCATGGCCTTTCCTTCCAGAAGAGACAAAGCAGATCATAGAATCATAGAATCATTACAGTTGGAAAAGACCTCTAAGATCATCGAGTCCAACCGTCAACCCAACACCACCATGCCCACTAAACCATGTCCCTAAGCGCCTCATCTACACGTCTTTTAAATACTGCCAGGGATGGTGACTCCACCACTTCCCTGGGCAGCCTGTTCCAAGGCCTGACCACTCTTTCAGAAAAGAAATTTTTCCTAATGTCCAATCTAACCCTCCCCTGGCACAACTTGAGGCCATTTCCTCTCGTCCTATCGCTGGTTACTCGGGAGAAAGGACCAACCCCCACCTCGCTACAGCCTCCTTCCAGGTAGTTGTAGAGCGCGATGAGGTCTCCCCTCAGCCTCCTCTTCTCCAGGCTAAACAACCCCAGTTCCCTCAGCCGCTCCTCATCAGACTTGTGCTCCAGGCCCTTCACCAGCTTCGTTGCCCAACGGGTGAGAAGTAACAGAGGACACTGCATCTACTTACATTTTAGTACTACACTTTGCAACAGAATCCAGAACTCCTGTAGGAACTGGGAAGCTGCAGTTTGAATCTGATCCCCTCCAGACTAGTACAGAAGAGTTGGGAAGAAGGGGCCCCCTCTGCCATATACACGTGCAATTCTGCCATATACATGACGGCTGGAGAGAGAAAGACACATCAAGAGAAAGAAGGCTGTGCTCTCTTCCAGTCCCACAGCTGCTTTTAAGTTGGTATCTAGTGTTTTCTGTTGTTGCATGGTTGGTTGCCACATGGATGGTAGTGTTCTGAAATGCAATTTTAGAAACAGGAACATAAAGCAGGATTCCTCTTACCTAATTTCAGATTATAAAAGGAGATCAGGAGAGTAATTCATGTGTAGATATTTACAGTTAATAAAAGAAAACACATGCCTATGCCTTATTTTAAGATTCTTAGTAATTTTTGTTTTCCCAGTGACTGTGAATGCAACTTTTCCCAATACATCTGTAGTAGTTAATTCTTAATCCTATGGGAGAATTTGTTCAATGTTAACCGCAGGTACTCACTGGAAATGTCCCTAACTTTCAAATTGCTTTTTGTTATTTTAGTTGAGTCTGTAGCTGTTTTAGTCAGAAGGAATAAATCTGCCAGGGTTACAAATGCTGGGGGAGAAAACTGTAAACTATATAGTGATGTTGTTACACTCAATTTGTCAAACAAACCTGGTGTCATTTAGCAGGGCAATAATTGATAAATGAGAAATATATCAGCCAGATGTGCTATGTTACATGTTTAGGTGTTTAGTGATGGGGCAGCTGATTTTTTTTGAACACTGACTTACAAATTACAAAGCTACAGAATTGGGATTGGTTGCAATCATCATATACATAGGACAAGCACAGAAAGACGGCAAGTCTTTTGCTACATGAGCTTCTCTGAACAATGTTTACAGAGACATCCTTCCCACTACCTTCCTATTAACTCTCCCAAGGAATCCTCCCATGAACTGTGAAAGAACTGGCATACTGTGATAAGAATCAAAACCCTTTGAACATCTGCAAGAACAGAGTATTTCCACATAAGTAAGTTTGGTGGTTTTTTACAGAAAACTCAAGTTAAAAAAAAAAAGAAAAAAATTAGGATTTCCCCCCAGTTTCCCCCCCCCCCCCAAGAATAACAGCAATAATAAAAAAAACACTGGCAGGATATAAATTGTCAGAACAGAGAACAGAATTTCTCTTTTTCATAAAGGAATTCTGCATCCTCATAAATGGGTATCATTAGTTCTCTTTCTTGTTGTCTAGTGGAAAACAGAAATGTTTCTTATAACCTAGTAATTAATCTGTATGATTTAGTTGCCGTATGTACCATCCTTGTTACTCTTAAATACTCATTATGACTTTTGCATTGGCCTAGGAAACACCCTTTCATTAACAAAACCCTTCCTTGTATGTCACGGAAAAGCACCTGTCACTTTTGCTTTTAAAGTCTCTAATCTTTCTTTACCTTCTAAAATGTCTGTGTGGCTGTCCTACAGTGGATTTTTTAGGGATGCTGCCTGGAAAAGATATGCTCTTCATAAGTGGCCTATTCACTGCACAGTGAAATTAAGAGGAATTTTTTTTTTTCTCCCCATCAGCTTCAGACAGCTCTGGATAAGAAGTGCATTTTGAAAGCATGGTTTGGGGATATATGGAAATCCTATTGACTGTTAGGATTCATATGACTAAGACCCATATACACTGATTTGAACACTTTGGGCTAAGTCATTGATTTTTTTTGCAGGTTTGGTTTATAAACTGCTGTAGGGTTTCAGCACCCCACGTCAAGCCTTACGCCTTAGTATTAGCATATTTTTTCTGTCCTTTGTTAAATCAAATAGATTTTTCAGGCTACCCAGCTGCTTCAAATTAAAGCTATGATTCCCTCATGGACTTCAGCTTGCTATAGATTTTCTTAAAAATGTCGACAACCTCCTTTGCTCTGAAGAGATGAGCTTAGGCAAGATAAGCTTTGCACAGGCAAAGCACCTGTATTTGCTGAACCTCAGTCCAGAATCATCTGTAAACTGCACTTAGGAAACCCCAGGTGTTTTTAGTTTGTTCTGGACAGCAGACAGAAAACATTCTATTTCCTCTCAACTGTGTAAGAATTATTATAGTTTAAAAAGAACAATAGGGTTTGGGTTTGTTTTTTTTTTTTTAATCTGTTTCTCTAGATAATCTATGGTATGACCAAAAAAAAAAAAAAAAAACCAACCAGTTTCACCAATGTTCAGTTCATTAAAAACTCTGAAATCTGTGAGATTTTGAATTAAGAACAATTACCATATTTGAGTCCGATGTTCTGGGGAAGGATCCTTATTGCACAGGTATGTTCTTCGTAGAGATGTTAATAATGATGTAAACTGACAGGAGAGTAATCCCATACATGAATAACAAAGAAGCAACTTCGTTTAACAGCAGTGAATGCTGCAAAGGAAACACAGTCCATCCATCCCAAACGTTACAACACTGAAAACTCTGTCACCAAGGGAAGTTTGTGTTCAATCACAGACAAACTTATATTAAATACAAAGCTACTGGTAATTGAAAAAAAAAAATTTGAAAAGACTATATAGGATTCCAGTGCTTCCTTAGATTAACATATCTACATCTCAGCAATGCCAAAAAATAGTTCTGTGTGAATAATTAATTTTTTAGTTTGGTGGCCGAATCTACAAATTACGTGAAAGGTACCACTTTAAAAAAAGGTACTTATGTAAGAGTTGAATTTTGTTTCAAACTGTAAATATCTTCAGACTGGCTGAAACTATTTTTTTCTATGGTAAATGACACAGCCACGAACATTATTAGCCAACCAGAAGCAAAATATGTCACAAAGCCATGCATTCAGCCTTAGTTAACACGTTTATGATAACCTTCTATTACTTCATCCCATAGTCAGTGCAGCTGGTATTATGGATTTGATTTTATTTTTTTAGCTTTTTGTTACTGAGGTCGTCATTTAGCTTTGTTTTAAAATACACGTTTGGCAAAGCTGAAATATGGATTGCTTTTAGTATCTGCTGGAGATGGAAGCAAAGTTCTTACAAAATGCTGAAGTATAACAGTGATAACATTGACGAACACTATCTATGTATAAAAATATTCTAAGCATAACAGGGTGGACAAATCAAAGGTCATGGAGTGTTTTCAGTTTGTTAAAAAAGTATACAAAAATTTTTTAAAAAAAGAAGATTATGAAAAGAATAAGTGCCAAAAGCAGTGATTTTAGCCTTCTATTATTTTCCTTGTATTCATTCATTTTTCATCAAGCCACATAAATAATGTAAACTTTAACAAGTATATGTTTATTCCAAACTTTTGTGGGGTTTTTTCAAGTTTCACTTTGATTTGCAAAAAAAGGACTTAAAACATTGATTCAAAGTGAATTGGGTATCAAAATCTGAATGATACTACTGGTACAAATTGGAGAAAAAGGGTCCTATTTTACTTTAGGGGATCACTGATGAAAAATGTAACTGTATGAACTTTTATAACATTGATGCAAGCACCTAGCATTTTTGTGTTTTACTTCACAGTTAGAAAGTATGTTATATTGATAGAACGCAGATAACCAAACTCCTCTCCCCTTCCAAAAAAAAAAAATTCTGGTTCAAAAGCCAGCTAGTATTTGCAATCTATTCTTAAGACTTATATAAAAAGATATTATTTTGGCAAGTGGAACATTTACAGAACATAATTTCTTAATATCGTATATGAAAGTAGTACTTTAAGACTTTTTTAATAACCACAATATTTAAAATTAGAGAGAGAGAGCAATCTCTGCACCTAAATCTTGTAAATAAGGGCCCTAGCCATAAAATAATTTTGTCCTAGACTTAAAATCCACTTGTACTGAGATGCTCAAAAGCCACTAGCACTACTTGAACCCAAAATACAATTGTCATCATTTGGCTAAAAATAAAAATAAATAAATAACTTTGATGCTGAATTAATTTACAATATTTTACACTGCAGTTGAAACCTGTGTGATGGGTTCTGGCATATCATCACTCGAAATAAATCAAAAGATAAAACAATTCTGGGGAAAACAATCTAACTGCATAGCTGTAGAGCAGAAAGCTGGAGTTCTACAACTCATGAAAATGGCTGCCTTCCAGTCTTCAAAGCCCTTGATCTTTTGTGGATTATGTAAAGTTGACCCCCAGAAACAGATAAAGACAACCATAAACTTTGACCAACATTGCTATCAAGGCATTTCATTCAGATGATCTTATAATCTTTCTACCTGGGAAAATAGATAAGGTTAATGAAAAAATCTTTTACTGACTTCAGTGATTCATGATCATGCAGCTGTCAAAACCAGATTTAGCTACAACATATAATGTAGCTGGCCAATGACAAAAATACAGACCGTATTGTTACAACAGGTTGACTGCAATAACAAGAAGAAGCAAGGCTTTATTTTTCTTGGGTATTGTTTGTTTTCATTTTTCTATTTAACTTTTGCAACCATTTAGCAATTGTTTCTCTGATAAGCATTTTTTTTTACATTTGTATTTGCCAGCTGGATGAGTCCACTGTTACCAAATTAGCAAATTAAGGTTACCTTTGGAAGAACCCCCTGCTCCCAGTCTATTTCTATGAGTTAGAAGTATCCCCAGTAGATACTGATAGCTATTAATTTGTAATTTTAGGGTAGAATGACCATTACTTCAAGTAACAGAAGCAGAATTGGCAAATTATTATCTATCATAAATACAGTAACCTTGGAAAGTTGTAGAGCCATAAAACGCACATCACAAAGACAACTCTCTGGATGAAAAAGGATCTGGTATTAACGAGCAGCAGAGCACCATCAGTCTTCCTGATAGATGGACATAGATTAATCTGCTGTTCAGCGGTTCATAACAAATCATGGAATGTCTGCCTTTCTTTACACTGAAAATGCTACTCTCTTTACTTGTCAGGTTTTTCTCTTAAACACAGATTAATCCCTTCCTGTGGTGGTAAACTCAGTGTATCTTTGTTGAACTCTAGTAACTACATCCTAATTTTGTTCTACTGTATTTTGCTCTAAAAATTTTCACCAAATAGGATATTGGTGGATTGTTCTGCCATTTATTTTAAATAGATTAAGTTCAGAAAGCAGGGGTCTTACTGTATTTTGATAAGAAGCAGTGACAATCGCATTTTTGAAATAATTCTCATACAGCCTTTAAAAAAAATTATCTTCTGTTTATTTAATTATTCAACTTACATATTCTATGTACCATGTCAATCAGATCCTGAACACAAGTTTTAAAATTAACCACAAAAAAGCTTATACCTTACATTTGAGTCCTGGAATACAACTGAAGCTTTCAAACTGCTCTTTATCATTTTATCTTGAGTTCTGTACAATACTGCCAATTTGGAGTTGAATCTGAATTTGAATTTCTCCAGAGGATTCATTGATTTTCCACTGGCAATTAAGCCTGGAGCCCTGAGATACTTCCACGTTATTTCATTGTCATATAACTTTTCTAAAAATTAAATTTCAATTAGCCAAATTTAATTTGGCTTATTTTATTCTTATGTTTATTTCTACCTACTTAGCCCTCCACTTTTACTGGCCATTCTAAATTATATGCATGCAAACAACTATTTTGAATAGTTTTTTTAATAAAACTGTGTAAACTCTAATGAACTACCTTTGCTAAGATATGAGGTGAAATTAAACTTGTATTTTATTGCAGCAGTTGTTGTTTACCAACACCCAGCTATTTTTTTTTTTTTTTTTGCATGTTTACTTCCCTACTACAAACTTAATTCTGAGAATTTTTCTTATATACTAAGCAAGTTTCATGTATATAGTTAATGCAACATTTGATCTGTCTGCATCTTAAAAATGATTTCTGCCTAAGCAATACAGTTGTTTGGGAATATGTATATTTTCATACCTAAAAAAGGAGTAACACCTTAGCAAACAATGACATTTGTTGCAACTTACAGCCTGGGTACAAAAACACATGGTCCAAATTGAGGATTAACCTTCCTTCAAAACCTGTCGAGTTTTTGCTTTGGTTTCTTTAGGTTTGTTTTTTGGGTTTTTTTGTTTGTTTGTTTTGTTTGTTTTTTAATAAAAATTGGCTTTTAAACAAGTGATTTTTTTTTGAAGGGGAAAGAGATCTCTCTCCCAAATAGACTTTAATATTTAAAGAAAGTAGTTCAAAAACTGAACAGTCCTAAGTCTGAGGTGACAAATCCATCCAAAAAAGAAGAAAAGGAAGGTGGAGGGGGGAATTATTAAAATATTGCAGAAATCAATTTTCTGTACTGGCTTCCCAGTTTGCTAGTCAATATACTGAAGGATTTTCCTATTTTTCCTATATTCCCTTTACTTTCAAAGGTAAAGTAGAGTTTCTGTGACAATACGGATGTTGAGTAATCATCTTGTGTCTTTTTTTTTCTGACTTGTCCTGATGTAGGCATTTCTGAGAAAGACCATCTTCTCTGTATAAAGTTCTAACATGCCTGATAATTGTGTCTTTTTTATTATTTTAACTCTTCCATTTTATATCATCCCTTCAGGACAACTATAATAACAATATTATTGTATAATTTAACCGTAAACCACAATCAAATCACATTAAAAGGAAATAAAGTATTTTGTACTTTAACAGTCCTTGTATTTAAAATCAGAAATATCCAATTAAAGTTGAGAGACCTGTGAACTTTCAATATCAGCACAATTGAACAGTGCTTGTGGTACTTAAGAATGTTTAAAGTACTGATCTGACACTCAGAATCTGTAGTTCTGTCACAGACTTCCTGCATAGCATCTTAATATCACTACTACTTCTCTCCAACAGTAAATGTAGCACTACTAGATGTCACATTCACACACACACACACACAAAAAAAAAAAAAAAATTATGGCCTTTTTAGACTTTAATCAAGCCCAGATCATTTGGTGTCTGTTATATGACTACCTGAGGTGTTAAGTCTCAGTATCACGCTTGTATATTGACATGATAGTGTAACTATGTTCATTTAAGTCGTTTAATGCTGTTGAATTGTCAAAATGAGGACCTTAAAAGCATTTGTATAGAATTCTGTTCCTACAGTAGAGGTAATTTGGACAAAAAAGCCAGAAGTGCACTAGAGGATTTTTGAAGACTATTTGGGAGAAGCAGGGAAAAAGGTGGAATAATAGAAAAAAAAGTGATAATGATTACCTATTCTATGTAATGATAATGGTTACCTATTCTATTAATTGTACAATGAATAATTTCTATGATTTGAAAGCACGTGGTAGAAAACTACAGAGTTTAAAGAATCATAAACATTAATGCTTTCTGCTTCGCTTTATGCATACCAAGCCAAAAGAGGTCAGTTGGTTTGTTTTGTTTTGTTTTACCTGGCAAATATTAAAACATAAGAAAATGCCACAAAAGAAGGGGGGAATCTTAATTTTCAATTGTTAAATAAAAATAAGATTAAAAACTTATTTAATTAAAAAAGGAAAATCTGTCAAAAACATTCTGCATGAAGCTAATCTCCCATGTCTAATTATAATATTAGGGTGCATTTAGTTATGCAGTATGCTATGGGTTCCATACAGTTCCCATAAGACCCTTACAGCCTTATAATGCGTTTCATATTATAGTCCTATGCATAAAATTCTGATAAGCATTTCTTTGCAGAGTAGCTCTACAGCAAGCCAAAGTGAAAAACTGTTTAAAGCTGTATTACCACCTCTCAGAAAAGCTCTACCAAACTTTTATTGCTTCCTATTCTTGTGATTCAAACCACTATAGAACCATAGAATGGTTTGGGTTGGAAGGCACCTTAAAGATCATCTAATTCCAACCCACCTACCATGGGCAGGGACACTTTCCGCTAGACCAGGTTGCTCAAAGCCCCATCCAACCTGGCCTTGAACAATTCCAGGGATGGGGCATCCACAACTTCTCTGGGCAACCTGTTCCAGTGCCTCACCACCCTCATAGTGAAGAATTTCTTCCTTATATATAATCTAAATCTAACCTCTTTCAGTTTAAAGCCATTACTCCTTGTCCTATCGCTTGTAAAAAGTCCCTCTCCAACTTTCTCGCAGGCCTCCTTCAGGTACTGGAAGGCTACTTAATGTCTCCCCAGAGCCTTTTCTTCTCCAGGCTGAACAACCCCAATTCTTTCAGCCTTTCCTCATAGGAGAGGCATTCCACCTCTCTGATCACTTTTGTGGCCCTCCTCTGGACTTGCTCCAACACGTCCATGTCCTTCTTATGTTGGGGACTCCAGAGCTGAACGCAGTACTCCAGGTGGGAGTCTCACGAGAGTGGAGTAGAGGGGCAGAATCACCTCCCTTGATCTGCTGGTCACACTTCTTTTGATGCAGCCCAGGATACAGTTGGCTTTCTGGACTGCGGGCGCACATTGCCTGGTCACGTTGAGCTTCTCATCAACCAAGACC
>NW_009203407.1:30648-31163 GCF_000690835.1 Fulmarus glacialis | reverse complement strand
GTAGCAATCACTACTTCCTGGAACACGCTAAGCATTCATATACTGAGCATGACTTCACGTGGTATGTTATACTCCATTGGCCAGCTGGGCCAGCTGTCTCTCTTATGTTCCAGCCCAGCGCTTGGTAGAGCATGGAAGCTGAATGTCCTTGACCAGCAGGGCACTTAGCAACAACTGAAAACATCAATGTGTTATCAACATTCCTCTCATACTTAATCCAAAACACAGCACTAGGAAGAAATTTAACTCTATCCCAGCTGAAACCAGGACAGTATCAAATAAATAAATAAAAATATTGATTTGCTTTTTGTTTCATTGATCCATCACTGAAAGTAGTGGGAACTAATTGATAAACTCTAATTTGCTTGTATAGGATTATGTAGCAAATATCGAAGAACTTGTGAAATACACGTATAGGCCATTTTTGCTTAAGAGAAAAGTTTACTATAAAAGATCTCCACTGAAAGTTAACATGGTAGAGAGAAATCATCTATCAGGAAAGCAATAGGTCCTGG
>NW_009203407.1:0-30617 GCF_000690835.1 Fulmarus glacialis | reverse complement strand
GCAGGAATGAGAGAGAAAACTGTTTGTCCAACTTGCTGTGTAATCATAACTATAAGTGGCTAGAGAGTCCAGCTGCTTGTAATTAGTGCTTTAAATCTGCTTCCAAGGACCTGATTAGTGAACACATTCCTTTGCCCGAGAACTTAACCAAAGCTTACGGAAATTCTTGCCATAAGGGGACAGTTAATTGATTAGAAAGGGCAAAGAATGATCAGAGCAAGAAAAGAAAGTCAACTGTCAAACTTCATTTCGAAATGTAATAAACTTCATTTATATTACATTGGCTATGCCAATGCATAGCCATTGTAATACAAATTGTATCGGAACAGTGTTCCTGGTAGAGACAGGGAATAGCTAGCGTTATTGAACCTTCAGGAGAACGTTGTTCATTTTATGAAAGGCATTATAAATTGCAGCAGCCTTCAATATAAGGGAGTTGTATCTGATAAACTAAAAGATTTTTCTAATCCTGCTTCTTATGTATTTACAACCTTAAATTTCAACATTTTGAAGTATTTTAAAGGACCACCTGGAAAGCAAGGAATTCCCATGACCATAGTACCAAAATCTGTTTGAGTAACAATTGGCATCAAACAAATTTAATCCAACATTTTTTTAAATTGTAAGGCCCAAAAATTATAATCTTTCAAATATAAATACAGATGTAAATGTGTTGATAAAAGACTTTTTAAGAGCTTTGGTATTTTGTCATGGCAGGGTGCTTAGTGTTGAACAGTCAATGCCAGTGTTGCACGCCAAAGCACGCTTATTTCTAACAGAAGTGAAGTAAGGGCTTAAGTCCATGTGCCATGCATAGGTCAGACCCTTGTTCCCATTCCACTTATCGAATTTTCTTTCCATTAGGGATTGTTTTATTTTGCAACTAGATTGTATTTATTTTGTATTATTTTGGCACTGTAGAGTAACTATAAGTCTATAACTTGTCTATATATAAGAAATATAACATATTTCCATTATTTAAAGCTAAGCTTTTTTTTTTTTTAGCATTTATTCTTATTGTTTTAGGATATTCTAGGCATGTAGGAAGTAAGAATAAGGAGAATTTAGTTGCACGTCCTCAACCCTTTGTAATTTTCTTGGCTCAAGAGACAGCAAAGCATCAGTTTTCTTCGTTCCGTTTCCTTGGTGTCAGTATGGGAGTGGGGAGTGAATAAGGGATAGATAATACTTACCTTTATAGTCAGTGTTTTAAAACAGTGACTAGTGGTTTTGATGACACTACTCATTTGTGAAGGTAAAATAAGAAGGCCTGGCTTCAAAGAATGTGTTCAGAGCTTTCTGGAGATTTCCATAAGGTATCTCAAACTATAAACTTACAAGTAAAGAAAACTGAATCATCAGCCAATTCTGAAAGTCTTTGTGTAAATGGGTACATTTTTCAAAACTGCCAAAATTACTTTGGAGCCTAACTCAGCTCATGATATCAAAAATATCTAAGTCAGTTTGAACTCTCTCAAACTTTCCCATCTATGCGTAATATTGTATTTCTCTGTCACTGCTAGGGCAGCCCAGGATAGAAATCTTTGTCTCTACACATACAGAATTCTTTTATTTGCTACGTCTGCTCATATTAATAAAAGTTTATCTTCTTGTTTTGTTGATTTTTTTTTTAACTTTTCTTTTCTAATGCTTTGCCCACTAATAAGTGTTGTTTTATTATACATATTTCAGGTACTTTATATCACAATTACTTCTGATATTTTGATTGGAATAAATGAAACATTCACTTGATAATCATTTATGAGTTTTGACTAGGAGCAGCATGTTGGGATTTTTACTTTCACAAAATGTGGAACCACAACAATGAAATATGAATTCTAGGATTTCTGAGAAAAAAGCAAATTTGGGAAACTGCATTTTTCATGTAGGTCCCATGACAAGCTGGAGGAGCCAGAGCCTACTTCAGAGTCTCACCTTACAGTCCTATGATCTATAATGTGCTGGAAGGAGCTCAGAGACACTGAAAGAGAAGGTTAATCTGAAAAGAGTGTGAATCTGAATTTGTTGATTTTTGTCTTTGATGTTAGACAGGTGCATTTTCCACTTCAAACAGTGAGATTTTTTTATATATCTAGGACTCCATTGTATAGCAGGGCTCCGTCTTAGCTGTCTTGACCAGGACAACCCTGTTGTGGATATTGTTCTAAGAAGAAAGGACTAGAGTATGTTACCAGTGCAGAAGCAGCTTGAGGATTCATTGTAAGAAAGAGGGAGCAATCACAACTCATAACCACAACTTGGCTTGTCTTATAATCATCATCATAAGAAGTGTTAACTCAGTGCTATTGGAAATATTTTCCAACTTACAAAAATATGGATTGGTTATTGCTGACTTTAGTCACCACAAGCTGAAGGCAAAGGGCATGGAGATGCCCCATTGCCAGAGGTCTTTTGCCCGGCTACATCAAAATAGTATTTGAAGATGTACGCTCTGTGTTACAGAAGTAAAGGTTCATCAGGTCTACCACAACACTGGCAAAATCAGCACATTTTTACAGGTAAATGCTGATTAGTCCACCTGACTACTCAGTGACTGATGGGAATGACTCTCAGTGCAAAGACATTTCTAATTACATTAAGCACATGCAGAGCTAGGATTAGTCACAATGCAAGGTTTGGATCTGGATAGACCACGTTCCGTCTTCTGTGGTTGTACACAGACCAGTGCTTCGTGCTGAGTTGAGTTAATCAAGGGTTTAGGAGCTCTCCTCATTATTGTGTGTTTAGTGCAGTGTGATTATTGCTGACCAAAAGAGTGAAAGGCAATAAATTCATAAGCATGGAAAAAATTATTTGACTTCGAATAATATCAGCCAATAATAGCTCTAATATTAACAATTGTTTATATTTTTAATATTTTAATATGTGTTAATTAGATAATTTCATATTATTGGGCATTAGTGATTTAATATTTCCGAGTCACATATATGTTGAGAGAGAAGCTTACAAAACAAATTTTAATAGTTTCAGTAGTTAGTTCAAAAGATAAAATAATCATTTGCTGAAATAAAAGCAACCACATTATTACTTGGGTCATTAATGGTGCCATAAATATATCTTACTTTGTAATTGGGAAATGATGCAGGAAAGGGTTGATCACATTCTTTTTGGATAATCACCAAGGTCCTACTTATGCTTAAAGTAAGTCACCTTTACCATGCGAAAGATGAAATTGGGGCTATGTATTCTGGGGAGATTATGCTTCTGAGGGACTAAATCTTTCAAAATTTTTTAGCTGCCCTGAACTAAGTTTCAGCTTTGCAAAATAATGTTGCACCTGCAAAGAAAAAAGAAATACAGACATATTATTTTGCCTTCCGCATTACTACACTCCATTTGTTTTTGTCATGCAGCAAGACTTACATTTGGTGTTAATTATTTACTACACTGAGGAATACTCAAGGGGTTGTAAGACCTTTGAGAGTTTGTCTGAATTATCAGCTTTTGTCTTAGTGATGGCATCTTTCCAGCAATTTTAATTATTTGTTAAATAGCTTATATGCCCTGCTTTGTGGTTTCTTTGGGGGTAGTGAGTGATAGCGGCATATAGCAGCTCATCACTACCACCCTTACTGGGTGGGAATTTTGTTGGGTTTTGCCTTCCAGGAGGTGGACTATTTGCTGCAAATGACTGGGAATGTTGCCTAGAATACTAAGCAGCTTCAGACGTTTTATATAACATTTGTTTTTCAGATTTAAAAAAATAATAAATCTTCCTACTTTGAAATCACCACAGAAACCTGTTCCCATTGCAGTGGCTGATGTTGTCTCACATGAAATCTGGGACAGTCTTCTATCAGTATTAAACTGAAAACTAGACCAAGTGTAAAGCCCGGATTTTACACTTCATTGTTAAAATCACAAAAAAACCAACAGCCCAATACCAAAGAAACACTAAGGCTGCTATCCTGACCCTTAAATAGAAAAACAACTGCAGCAAACACTGTGTGGAGCAGAGGGCTCCTACGCTCGCTCTGCAGCATGACACAGCAGGCACTTTGAGGGAGGCAGGCTGTGTCTGGGAACTGCTCACCATGCGACAGCCCCCAGGATGCTCCTCGCCAGCGAGTACAGAAGCACCTTGGCGCTCTGAGTATCCCACAGCTTGTGCAGCAATGCCAGTCAGAGGGGCGGATGAGACTTGTGTGATGCCAGGCTGATGGGAGCACCAAATTCTGTGTAAGCACTGCAGGCAGAAGAAATACAGGAAAAAATCTGCAGAGTCAGCAAACTATCACTGGATGTCCCTGGGAATATAGATATGAAAGAACAGAGTTCTGCTACTTCGTCACCGTGTTCAAAGCATGTATTGAACGTATGTATTGAGAGGGCAGTTCAGGGCATTTTTTTGGAAGACGGTGTAGATTTCTGTCACAGAATCCCACCAAAGTCACTCTTGGTCACAAAAGACTGAGCAGAAGGACCTAAGTGAGGAATACTAGGCCATAATGGGTTTAACACAAACACAGCTAAAGGCAAAAGCAGCTAACTTCCTTTAAAGACCTGGAAATTCTGGATACTGAAAAAACCCACCAATGAAAAAATTATTTCTATCTTGGTTAGTAACTGTTACCAGTTTCATACTATTCCACTCTATAAAACCCAAACTTGTTAATTAATCACTGAGTTATTATCAAACTACACCTGCCTTCATCATTACAAACACATATAATATCTGACAGACTGCTCTTGAGTACCTGTATTTAATTCAATAACATTGTTAGTTGAATTTTAATTTTATTTTACACTCATGAAGTGTAGACCGATCATATAATTCACTTATATTTATCTGGTTGTTAGTTCTGATGAGGACCTAAAGTGAAATCAATATAGGCAATTTCTATGTATAATCAAATATTAATATTGAAATAGTTACATGCAGGGGCAGAAGGAAAGAAGAGAAGATGCAGAACTCTGCTTACATAAAATCTTAGTTGTTAGGAACATATGAGTAAGGGAGACCTGATGGGTCATGAAAGCCAAGCCCCCTCCTATTGCCAGCAACTCAGTAATATGATGATTTTAATAAATGGCTTTTCTGCACTTCAGCACAGGAAAAGTGAGATCTTGCACCCACTTTTCTACTATAAATTTGTTTGCATCTCGTATTGTTCATTGCCTATTTTTAAATCATTTCAAGAACTGAAGACATTCGATAAACTTACAAAATACTAGATATGTTGGTTCACATAGCAGTTACAGAACTTTAACTTGGCCCATAAGTCACTTTGTCCACAGTTTTCTATAATACTTAGTGTTGTGTATTATAAGCCACGTCAGTGTCTTGAAACTTCATCTGTATATGTGACACAGAGTCATATTTATGCCATATATTCATACGATATCCACTGTCTCAGATCTTCTCCCTGTGTTTACCTCATTATTAGCATTTGGGTAAACGAGATTACAGGTGGGATATATTTCCACCTAACTGCAGTCTCCTAAAGGTTAGACATTAGACATCTAGTCTAAGCTAGTTGTCTGCTGTTTCTCTGCAGGTAATGATTATAGATAGGTATCCTACCAAAATTCATCCCACTTGCGTTGGGATGAGATGACTTGCTTCCCTAAAACATCACTTTACCATAAGAGCACAGACAATTAAGCTACAGTTGGGGTCTCAAGCTAAGAGAGATGACCCCCTCTCTAGTGCTTTGACTGGGGTCACAAAGGAAACTACACACAGACCTCAAAGAAGTCACCTGTTTCTTAAGGGCTAAAAGAGACCATTCCCAGAGAAGACAGCTTATACTGCTGAGCTGCTGTAATTAACATCCCAGAAAATGGTTTTGGCCCAGACCAACTTCTTGTGTCCTGCACAGTCCTTAGCATCAACTCAGAGTATATCAAAAACTAGGACCTAATCTGAGGAGTCATTTTGGATATGGCCACCTTGGTCTAAAGAGCAAAAGAGTTTAATGTATGAGTGTGTGTGCAGGCACATGCTGGTTGGTCTCCAGGGTTTTCCAGCATCCTGGAACCATTTAATTGACTAACACTCCTGCAGTTTTGCCCATCCAAAGGTTTCTGTTTATTTGTTTGTTTCTGGTTTAAGTCTACAACTAGGTCTTTATAATTTTAAAGTACTTATCATACATTTGGAATTAGGACAGATATCACCTCACATATTTACTGGATGTTTTCTGCAGATAAAACTATTTTTTTAAGACAGTGCAGTTGATAAGTGCATAAGCTAATAAAATAATTTTTAAGTTATTGTTCCATTCAATCAAATACTTGTTGATTAGCTTTCTGTGTCTTGGGAACAAATTTGCTTATTTAAGTCATGGCAGTAATGCTATTGTCTACATACTGTAGAAAAAGCATTCTTCTTCCCCTAAGTTTTGTTGTTAAATTATGATTCCTTTGTTGGTATGTTCCCCTGTACAATTAACCTTGATTGTGACTGATCAAGGATTATTTTTGATAAAATAGGTTGTGTTTTACTCAAAGACTGTAGATTTATTTGATCTTTTCAGAGCACCATGAATTCTAATTGACCCTTACTTGTGATGTGTTCTGCTAACACTTACTATCTGAATTAATAACTGATGGGCTTTGCTCAGTATTAATCTTTATGGTGATTTATTTTATACTCATGGTGCGATGCACTTGGCTACTCACAGTTTTTTCCTTTTCGAGGTAAAGTGCACTTTTAACACTGAGGACAGGATACTTTCATTAAAAATGAATTAAATATTGTGACATTTGAAATATTTTTGTTTATC
This sequence comes from Fulmarus glacialis, assembly GCF_000690835.1. NCBI lineage: Eukaryota > Metazoa > Chordata > Aves > Procellariiformes > Procellariidae > Fulmarus > Fulmarus glacialis. Next base: position 23,868 of record NW_009203407.1, on the reverse strand, counting down.
CACTTATATATGATTTCTCTTGTTTTAAAATACTGGTTTTATGCATTAAGTTGCTATTTTTTTTCTTATTTAACATGCTTGCTTTAAATGATATTTTGCCACCCCAAAATTTCATGTAATTTGGGAGACTAAATACATATCCTAAGAACTCTTGGAAGAAAAAAAATCCAAATCTCATATATGCTGAATGATATAACACCAAAAATGTGATGATTATGTGAAAGTTCGAGGTCATGGTAATGGATGTGTTCTATATCTTTTGTAAGGTGTACCTGCTTCGCTAACATTCAGCAAGTTGTGAAAAAGATGGATGGAAATTCTCAGGGGTCTCCAGACCAGTTAGTGACAAAACTGGCAAGCTCTAAAAGTAAAAGGAGTTCTAGTAAGCATCATTGTCGTAGTAGTAATAAATAGGAAACCAGATTGGACAGAGTCATAACAGAGCAGTTGTGCAGAATTTATTACAATATAATTGTTAAACACTCTTAAATTTTCGCCAGACACTCACCTTAATACCAACTTATAAGCAGTGTGTTCAGTAATATAAAGGGTATTGCTTAAATCATGTTTATTCTTTTGTGGTCAATGTGATATGACAGTGGTCTGATGAAAAATGCATAAAAACAGTCTCCGAAAACTTCTTTTTCATTCATCAATGGCATGAATTTTAAGCTAAACTTCCTTAAATATCAGCAGAACACTTGTGATACTTGGCAGTTATCACAGTATCAGTGATTTATGAAATCCCTGATAAGTGAAAATAATTTTGTCTTGTTCAGTCTAGGCAGATGAAAAAGATGACTAAGGGGCGAAAAAGTCAACGACTTTCCTCAGATTCTGGAACGGATGATGACTGGTGATGTTATTAGACTTAGTTAAAATAAGTTTTCAATATACTGAGCATGACAAAAGAAAGGACTGTGTTAATATCAAAGCTGACTACTGCTAGTAAAAGTTCAAATGTATTAACATTCATCTGTGTCCTGTCATCTTGGTTTTTCTTCATTTGCAGTTTTGTGGTGATGCTCTGAGTGGAGATTGAATTGTAGTAAATATTTATATCCAAATCCAGTGCAGGTGGTAATGTGAATATGTGCACCTTCCAGAGTTGTAAACTGAACATATGTTATAGTTTAGAAAGGAACTTTGTGATAAAAGTGTCTAAGTGATATAACTACTTTCAAACACAGAACTGGAATTTTAAGGTTTTAATCAATGGGAATGAGAGCTACACAGTTTCTATATTTAGGGGTTTTATGGAAATTTCTAAGTCATCCAGAAGCCAAAATCCCAGTGTTAGGGGATTTTAACATTCTCAGACATGCATTTCTTTGAAAACAGTGAGACTTGTGTACACCTGAAAATGTTCTCTTTACGCTTAGCTATATGTAGTCAACAACAGATAATGGGAGTGGGATCTGGGCCAGGAGAGTCTTGGTTTATTCTGGTACCAACCTATGTACTTCTACCCAGTATCCCTGAACTCTGCACCAAACAGATTGCTGGGCACTCTTCTTCAGCCTCGTGTTTTGCTGTACTGTGATCTCATGCAAAAAATTTATTGTCTGCTATTTTTACATGAACTTTCACAAAGTGAAAAGTGCCCATGGAAGATTTCTTTCTTATGAGATGCAGTAAAATGTGGAGATGTTGTGGAACACAAAACACAAAGGAAATATTTCCTTTTAACACAGCAAAGTCAACCAAAGTCTCAGGTAGGCTGAGTCAGTCAAAGTTATTTTTCTCAGTCTATACTTGTTTACACTTTAGCACTCTCAGTCTTACGAATCACTCATCTTTACTAACATGAGAGCTTTTACATACATCCATGTAAAAAAAAAAAACAAACATGAAAGAAATCCTTTGCTTAGGATCACAACACACACAGCAGCAAAGGATGAGGTTGGAGAAGAGAGTGCCCAGCAAACAGTGTGGGGCAGGGTGTGCATAACAGCAGGATTCAGGGACACTCCCCATGGACACACACAAGTTCCCCTCCCTTTCTCAGTCCTCCTGTATCCTTATACTCTGGCCTCTGAATACTTCTGCACTACATGGCCAAGCCCCCTTTGCTTGGCCCCAGGTTACTCCATGACCCTCTCTCTCCTCCCAAGGAATCCAGTTTCCCTAGGGGATTCCCAAGAACAGCCCCCTTTCTTTTGCCTGCCTGAAACCCCTTCCCTCTTAAGCTCCACATCCTTCTGCATTAGATTTCCATCTCATATGCCAGTGCCATCTTTCTCCTTTATGGTGCTTCTATGTTTGTGGGAAATAAAAGAGCATTTTCCAGGAAAGCCTAGGAACAGCACTAAGCTCCATCTACTCACAACATATTGTGTTAAAAATCAACTGTTGACACCAAATAATGAGAATAACTGTCCATATTCACCTTTAGACTGGAAAATAGAAGCTGATTTCTAACTACTGGAGTGAACAAGATTAGCAGGAAAAGGGAACTGGAATACGAAGGCAGAGCCTGGCCAGTTAATGAAAGTTGTTCTGTGACAGATTTGCCTGCTGGAGCTGAGGACCCCACCCCACGATTCAGGAGATCCCTTCTACTCCTGCATTGCATCCCGTTCTTCATCCTTTTGACTTTCTTTCTCCTTTGAGTTCCTACAATCTCTCAGGCAAATTCTTTGTCTTCTTACTGTTTCTAAAACCCCAAGTACAATTTAGTGCTGTATGAATAAGAGTGGTATTCACCTATGGACCACATTAAATGCAGTGTAAACTTCACAATGGGACAGTTATATCAACTCTTGCCTTGCTTTTCTTAATAGTAATATAACTGCAGGGTAAGCACGAGAACCAAGGGATAATATCATGTGTGCTTTATGTTGCTGGAGGCAGAATAGAGAGACTTTTCTTCACATAGTTTTGAAAAACTGATGGGAGCTACTTTGAAATTAACCATAATAAGCAATGCAAGTGTCATCTGGTGTTCTGAGTGTGCTGTCATATAATGGATATTCTACAGGTTATATGTAAAAGAATAAGAGAGCATAAAATGTTAACTAGAATTTGGCATAGATAAAGCTAAAAATAATAAAAAAGCCTTCACTATTGCAAACAAAACAGACAAATGATAAAAGTAAGTAACAAAAATCAAAATACTTCATAGGAAGCTAGTTGCAAAAAGCCTATTAAACAATGGGTATTTATGGAAGTTTTGATTTTGACAAGAAACTTGATAAGTTTTTTAGAGACTGGTAGAACATACAAAGAATAATATCCCCAATAAATTCAAACAGCAGTGACTACAGCTGTGCTGTTCAGCTCTTCCTATTATAAAGACATCTATTGTTTTACCACCTTGTTAAAAAGTACATCTCTTCAGTGACTGATGTGCTCTCCAGATCTAAGAAGTGGAACGGGGCTTACATTGTCTTTTCTTCTGTAATGGCCATTGAGCAGACCTACTCTGATCTTCTCTGATTATCAGATTCTCACAGGAGTTTATCCAGCTGTCCTATCAGCCTCTGCCTTAAGGAAAGGGAAGCTTTCCTAGAGAAGCATATTTTGAGACAAGTGGATGTTTCTCTTTTTTTTTTTTTTTTTTTTGAATTCAAGGATCATCTTATCTATTCCTCATTCTCCTCTTCCTTAATTAGCTTTTTCATTTATCTCTTCAAAAAACTCAACTTCAATGCTGACATGAGATTAATGCAGTAATCAGTGCATTTTTTCCATACCACTGCAAACATGTCTTTTTAAAACAGTTATCATGGCCCATCATGTACTTTTGCAGTGGGGTTAAACTCAGCACTTTTTAAACCGTGAGATTTACTTTCTTATGATCAGCTATGTGTTTGTGGAAAAGCAAATTAACAATGACTTTAGCAATGTATTGACTTACATGCTAGTGCCCAACCAGATAATCTTCTTATCCTGTATGAAGACAATACATAATAAGGAATTCAGCAACAATAATGTTTATTTTGCTATCTGCTCTCCTCTTGTTGCATACCAGCTCCTGAAAAATTATATAATCCACTGCCTTCACCTTAATTTGGCTTATACTGAATATCATGACATGTGCAACTCTTTGCTCAAGGGGTTTTCTTTGTTATCTTTTATATTCTCTCATGCCTACTTACTAACACTGTTCAGCTTCAGTGATATTAACAAAATTCTGCTATATGTCAAATTATAACTCTTCTCTCAAGGGTTAGTTTTGCATCTCCCAGTAGTATCATTTGGGGTTTATTGTTCTTGTTTCACCTCAGTCTCACTTGTTATCAAAGACTTGGCTACGTTTCCAAAATTGAAGCAGCTTGAGATGAAACTTTTCCACAGTTTTAATTTATCTTTTTTCCCTTCTGCTTAAAAATACATCTCATTTAGTATCCATATAATCATTGGTGATGTATTTCACATCACTGTATTACATCAACAATGGTCTATGTCATATCTGGATTGTGCAGTTATTTATTCACAATATTGCCTATTTAGATTATAATATTTTTTTTTACTTCTTTCTGTGAAAGCCTTATGTCTACAGTATTGATTGCTAGAAGTCTTCCAGTTTCAGTTATAGTCTGGGGGGTGGTCAAAATAGCAGTCATTAAAAAGATAGGTTATAGTGACAAATTTCTTGAGCGAATGATCTGTTTGGGGATTGAATGTGGTGATGCTGGAAATTAAAGTTACAGACTTTATCCAGGAATAGAACTGGATAACAATTTTCACAAAAGGAAGACCTGTTTTGCACGAGAAAACTCAAGGAGTAGAAGAAAGAATGCAAAAAGTATGGGGCTGAGCATGACAGAGTGAAATAGCTGGAACAGAACCAAAGATATTTGAGTCTTAATATTTCCCCTGCCAAAAGAATAACAAAATTAAGCTATGTAATATCCCGTGATGCAGACACTCATATCTGAAAGGTGAAGAAAAAGAAACCCTGTTCTACCTTGGTTGAATTCAGCTGAGGTCAACAGAGTACAAATGATGTGAATTTAACATGAGAGGTCAAATTTATGAAGATTTCCCAGGTGCCTAAAAATAGTTAGATTCCTTGGTAACTAAACTTAGTTGATTGCGCCATATTCCTGAAACACATGATATAAACGTAAGACTTCGATGACACCTGTTGTAATAAAAATTGTGCTAGAAAAATCTCAGTTCTTACATTTTTTTCCCTTTCATGGACTGGATTAATTACCTAGACTTTGAAGCAGTAGGTGTAGAGGTTTCTTTCTATAAAACAGAATTAATTCCCAAGATGTTAAAGATCATTATGAAAGGAGAGCATCGACTCTCCTGGAACCAGCAATTATTCTCAAAGAAGTCTGTGGACCTAAAATCTGCTATTTTATGAAAACTAGGAAATGGTCTCTCCAAATTACACAGGTGAAGCTGACAGCCTGGCAGCTAAAGGGCAGAGTGATTTATTCTTGTGTAAAAAATTATTCACATCTGTCACACTTGCATACCTGGAAATCTATTGTATCATTTTTGGCACATATTAACTGTTTAAATTATTTTTATGTCTCAGGTAGGTACCTAGGAAAAATAGTGGGAGTAAAAGAAAGCATAAGTATATAGCAGTTAGTTATTAGTACAAAGTTCCAGTGCAAAGCACTGTAGGAAATTCACTGAGTGATAGTGGATATAAACGACTTCCAAGCTGAAAAAATCAACTTGAAAATACTTTTGCGCAAACAGCTCCATATGTCAAGTCTGAAACATTTACTCAGGGCTAGATTCAGTACCCATTCAAGCAAAGGAATGATTTCCCCTTGGTGAATACCAGATAGAGTGGGAGAGAAGGAGTTGCTTGAATTCTTTAGGATAAAGTCAAAGCTCACCTAAAACTGCACAGAAGTAGAGCACAAACCAAATCTGCTTTGCAGTTCAGTGAGTGTCAATAATGTTCTGGTATGTTTTGCATACCTCCATATATCCCTGAGATAGCTGAAAAAAAGTAAAAATGCAATGGAAAAAATATTATTTCTGAAACAACTGAAGAGCCTGAAATATATGGAAAGCAAGACTTGTGGGTTTGCCAGTGAGTTTGGTTCTCATCTACCTCTACAAGAAATTTAACAGTGTCTTCAGATTTACTGATGCCTATCCACCAGTCATATGGTTTTTTACTTTTACTACAGAGATTACGATGTTATCATAAGCAGAGATAGTGTTAGAAGCCTTAAACCTCCTGAGTTCCAGTATGCATTATAATCTCTTTGATGGGTGGGCAGATCTTTGGCCTGACTACTGAGAGTATTTCCTTGAATGCGGTTAGCTGATCACAAAGCATAGGTGTAAGTTCAGCAATTATTTAAACATGAAATAGTGAACAAACTATAGCAATATTTGTGGACTACTAAAATGTGCAATGTGTAAAATAGTGACAGCAAGAGATAATACAGAACCTTTTAAACAAACCCTGAAGAACACTAAGCAGAAAGGTTTGTTTCCAAGCGTGCAGCATCAAAATTTTTTATCTAAAAATTGCCAAAGAGTGGCAGGTTAGTGAAGCTCCCCAAAGCTTAATAGTTGCCTGCCTTAATATCAAATCAGGGATGGGATTTCCTGCCAGTTTATGCGGTCATCAGGTTTCATGATCACAACTGTTAACTATGACCATTTTATTACTAAAGTAAGAAAGGACAATTTTAAATAAGGAAAAAATCAAGTAGCTGAATAAAAATGAATTATCTGAAAGTCAGATGAAAAAGAAGATATTCAAAAGCCTTCTGGAAATGGTCCTGGGCAACTGGCTCTAGGTGGGTCTCCTTGAGCAGGGGACGTTGGACCAGATGACCTCCAGAGGTCCCTTCCAAAGTCAACCATTCTGTGATTCTGTGATTCTGTGAAGCACAATTAACCAGTATTACCTTGATGGATAAGTCAGAAATAAATGAATGGAGGTAAGCAAGCATGACTCCAATTTCCCCTAATAGGTTCTGAAGGTGTTTTAGAAGTGACTTATAGGCATTAATATCAGAAGGAGATGATGAAGCAGATGTAGAAATGCATCCAGTCAATTATCTGCTCCCTTTCCCTTCTGTTCCTGTTGTATTCTCATATTTTGAGAGATCAGTTCAAGCCATGCAAGCTTTGTGCTCCCTTGACAATTTAAATGGGCAGCTAAAGACAACATAACTGTTAAAATTTCTTTCTGGTCATCCGATAGGCAGTTCTTTAGGGTCCCTCCTGGATGTGCTACTAGACACTTCAGTGAAATCCCATGTAAAAATTGATCTCCATTGTTTTACTTAAAAATCTGTTTGATAAAACACACACATGCCCATAGACACACAACTGCATCCATTGAAATGTATAAATAAAGAAATAGTAAAAAATTATTATTAATATAATGCTGCTTCTTTCACTTTTTGTTTGCTTGTTTCCACTGCTAAGTGAATTACCTCTAGCAGTAAGCTCCTGTCTTTTATCTGTAAAATGGCAAGCATAAAATAGACAAATGATAAAAAGTTTGTAGCTCTAGAAAAGATTTTCTCCCTCAAAGCTTGAGTATGTTATCTAAAATAGATTTCATAAAATTCAGCTTCACATTCTGTTGGAATGCAAAGTCCTAAGTACGTGTATATAGAAAATTGAGATGCTTGAATGATAATTCACAGTGAGAATTTGTTCTCAGTAAGTCTGATGCATATAATGCACATACTTGCTGAGCTAAAACCATCCCTCATTTCTCAAATGAATATCTAAGATATCTTTAGAAGGTCAGTAAAAGAGTTTCTAATCAACGCAAGTCAATACATCATCTGATTTCCTCTTTTTCTCTTTGCCTATGTCCTAAGCACAGCTCTCTGCTGCTTAAGACTCTCTGAAGAGTGTATTCAATGACTTAAATACCCTTCTTTCATCTGTAGGTTCAGCAAAATATTTTAACATCCACGTATGCAGGGCCTTTGATTTAGTCTTGTCTGTCACCATATAATATTACCTAGTCTACTAAGTGGGGCAGGTGACATTTCAAAGTACTGGGAAAATTTTGACCAGTACCTAAAGACTGTAAACAATTATAAATAATTTAAAATCCTCTCCAAGGAGGAAGACAAGTCAGCATCTGTCTGAGCAAGAGAGAGAAGTAAGGGGTCCCTTTCTCTCTAAGAGGAAGGTCATGCTAGGCTAGTTGGACTATGCTCAACACAGCTCCCAAGCAAAGGAGGAGCTTACGTTTTTATGCAGTTCTTAAGCATTTTAACAAGCTAAACAGAGTAAGTTGCAATAGGAAAGTTATAATAGGGGAATTACAGAATTTACAAGACTAGACAAAATTATGTAGAAGAGAAAGAGAAGATGAAAAGAGCTGGAATGTGAAACAATAGATTGGGAAGAACGCAAGAAGAAAGGAGTACATGTAAACATTAGGATAGGGAAGGAAAAGTGGAAAAGAAGGCTGCAAGAAGGCAGCTGCTCTTTGTTTCTTTTCATATTTACTATGTTTAGCACTCTTCCTCCTCCCCTCCTAGTACGCTCTTTACCAAAATGCAAACTGGAAAGAAGCCTTTGAGTCACTCTTAGGTCTAGTCCTTTTTCTTTAAAAAAGGCTTAACTTTCACAGTGGTCGATATGTAAATCATGGAGTAATGGGGAAAATAGTTTGATAGGAGAAAAATCTCATTTATGATGTCCCACTTTTGCATTAACAGTTGACAATTTTTACAGGATATCAGGCTGTGCCTTTTCAATTTAAAACATTCATGTTCCTTGCTCTTTCGCTAGGAGAAACAAAGGTCTAGAAGACTTTCATCAATCAAAATTATTTACATGAATAAAGTCCTTTATTATTTATTTGGAAATTGTAAGTAGTTTAATATACACGAGAGGAAAGCAACATCCTCAATTCTAAACCCACAGTAATTAAGTACGCACCAACATATCATTGTTGTCATATCAATATCAGTTTATGCTGAATCCTGGACCTGAAAAAGAGAAGATTATTTTTCAGACATTATTATGCATTATCTATGATAATATTTCAAATTATTTTGTCTTAGCTATGCTTGTAGTGGTTATTCTATATTCTTTAATTCCAGCTCTTTGCCTCTGACATTTACTTTGATTTTTTTTAAAAGTATTTAATTAATCTTTAATTCAGAAGAGAATTGTGCAGCACACTGGCAGACCTTTAATTTCCAGAATAGTGCCTGTTTTCTTCTGTGCTGCTTCATAAAACAACTTGTCCCCTGTAATCTGTAAAACAATAAACAGAATTATTATACCTTAGCCCATTCATCCTCTATTGCCTTCTTGAATACCATTTTCTAAACCAAGCAGTGGAGGAAATTACCAAGGTAATGCCAAGGAAATAGAAGACAATTATTTTGAAGACATTAAAAAAAAAGGGGGAATATAAATTAAGGTTAAATTAAATGAGAATTGTATTTATGATATGACTTAATTTTAAACTAACTCACTTTAACTTTAATTTTAAAAATATACATGAAAAATAAATACCGGTTTTAATTGTATTAATTGTTTAGAAAAGCATTATTTGTACAGGTAAGCTAACTGTACTGGTAACATTTTCTGATATCATCAGTATAGCATGAGATCTGAGCAATGGCTAAGAGAGGCTAAAAATTAAGTAAAACATTTTCCTGTGAAATATTTCTTAATGCCTAAATTTGTGATTATCCTATTTTGGCTGTTTAAAGAGCTTGATGGAATTATCTTTCATTTTCTTCATTCGTTCAATGCTGTCTACCCTGACAGGAAGACCACTCTCTGATAGCAAAAGGCCTGGAGGCAATCCATTACTCTGGGGTTTTGATATCAACTCGTCTTCTGCAGGGGCACTTGCCACACATCACACACATGCCCTTGCACACACTTATTCTTAGGGTCTTACTAGACTGTTTATGAATGTACGAAGTTGTCATCTATTAAATGACAACATGATTTTGAGCTGTCTGTAAGAAAAACCTGTGCATGCGAGCTGACATGTGAGCTCCAGCATGACAGAGGAAAATTGGTCATTCATTCAATACAGGCTGAGTTCCTGCTGGGGGAAGCTGGTGGGAAACCTTCCAGATGAGAATACTTTGATGATTTTTAAGAACATCAGTATTGTGTTCTTCAGCATTGTAATAAGGCTACTGTTCTTTAAAGGCCTAGGACAGACAAAGCAGAGCTGATGTCTAGGACATAGCCTTTGCTGAACCTCATTGCTCTGAAGCACTTATATCTAGAGTCTTCAGACACCTTCACCTCCGCTCAATCCAGTTTTAGAACAAGGTGCAAATGCTCTAGTTTAGTTGGTTAGTGACCCCGAATGTAAAGCAGATATACGTGCCAATTCTTTTAGAAATTTTTTTTCTAAACACAAAATGATACAGATGTTTTTTGCAGCATTCACCTGAAGTTCTGGCTAAATTGCACTAGAGCTTATGTTTTCTGCCTGTCTAAATTTCTACTGAAGTTTCAAGGGGACACAGTGTTTATAATTTTCCATCTTGAACATGTTGCTTTCTGTGTTTTTGTTGTAAGAGTTGCTGATTTTCACCCTAGAGTTGTCAAGATTTCAGTGATAGGAAAGTGATCCCTGCAAATACAATTTTTAATTAATTTGTAGAATTTACTGATATCTTTGCCTGGAATATGCTATATAACTGTCAGTTGTTATTATTGCCCTGTCTGAGTTCAGACACAAACATATTTAGCATACCTATTTTAAAGATGCCTTTGGAAGCCCAGAAGAGAAATCATAATACTTTTCTTATAATCGGAAATAATAACCTCATCCTTTCTATTCAGCAGCTTGACTTGTTGTTTGGTTTTAAAGTAAATAGTGTATTCTAGCCAGAGGGAAACCTTATGAGTTTTTACCACTAAAATTTCACTACTGCATCTCACCGTTCCCTTAACAGGTTTAACATATGTAACAAGAAAGACTTTTTCAGCCTCAATCTCATTCCAGTATTAAAAATTGTTTTAAAAATAAAATTATTTATAAAGTAAAAAGAGAATTATAGACATAGTATTTACTAAATAACTAAGACTGTCTCTAAGTTCATATTTTCCTGCCATGTCCTTCCCCCTGATTATGGAGCACTAGCTGAGCTATCAATGGGTTACAGACTAAATTCACAGTCTAGCACAGTGTTTAAGGATCAGCTGATGGGGACATTTTTCTGCTCAGGATAGGAGGCCATATATATACTGAAGAAATATACTGAAGTGCATGAATACCTTCAAATTGAAAATTCTAGTTCTTACACTCTCTGTATCTAAAAAACGGGAAAAAAAAAAGCTTAACTGGAGCAAGTTTCAAGAAAAGTCCTTGTAAGAAAATGTGTCCAACTTTTCCTTCCAAGAAGTAGTCAAGTGACACTATCAGAAGAGACAAGAAGAATATGGAGAAAATTTTACTCTAGAAGGGATGACTTTGCTTTGGTAAAGCAATACCAAAACTTGCACTCACCTAGAAAGTCAGGAATATATTTCTTCATTAGTTGATAACAGCATTTTGAAAAATTGGTTTCAGCAAATTTTGGAACAATTCTGGGGACTGAATAGATGCAGATATGTGAGTTTCAACAAGTATGTAAGACATAGTTTCTGATAGCTAACACTATCCTTTTGTGTTTCTGGAAGAGCATGGAAAAGTTTGTTTTGATATTTCATATGTTTTATAGAAGATAAAGGTCAGTCTTTTATTAGCTGTAAACCTGTATATAAAATAAATAGTCTCTTGATGACTTTAATAAGCACTGTTTTAAGAGTCTTACATGCTCTTTGGTGAGCTGTGAAAAGAAGTGGAATTTCCTTCCTTGGTTCTTATAGGAAAGATAGACTTTAAATGCATTTTAAAAAGCATGATCTATACGAAAATCCAAACCCATAATTTTAGGTATATGAATGCCTTGTAATGAAGGTCATATTGAATGTCTTGGAGTTTCTGCTCAGAAATCTCCCTTAGCTGTATAAAAAATTATGGTGAGAGTCCAGAGCACTGCAGGACTCTGAAGTGTGTGATGCCCCTCTGCGTAGGCTTAAGGAGAATGACAGCTCTAGATATGCCTGGTGATAGCTCTCTGTACGCTCACCACTCTTCCCTTTCCCCAAATTGCCTCACAGAACTCTTTGAATGTCTGTGATAAAATCATGGACTTGTGGAAGTAAAACTTCCATAATCTCTATTTCAAACAAGATTGAACTCAGAGTAAGTCTTGTTGCTTGTGCTATGCAGGAGGTCAGATAAGATGATCACAGTGGCCCCTGCAGGCCATGTAATGAATGCGGTAGTATTAAAACATAGAACATTTCTTCATTTTATGTTCTGCTGAGGCTGCAAATTTCATAACAGAGGCAGTTCTGAGATAACCACCCTTATTCTTTTTAATAAGCGTACTGTTTTTGAACTAAACTCATTATTTTGCCTTAGGTTCTGCTGCTTATGTTTTAGTTTCACAAAAAAACTATTACAAGTGTTGGTTTATTGATATTTCTTCCTAAACCTACTTTTCTTACTTGCTTATCCAAACCAATGCTGCTCAGATATTGACCAGCATTAAAATAAGTTGGTACAAACCATGCTGTATGGGGTTGCAATTACGCAACACGTTGATCATCATCTTCTTTTAATGTTTCAAATTATTCTGAAAAGTCCATCTTTCTGTTTGGTATCCAGAAACGCTCCAGAACCTTCCTGAGGGCCTTGTTATAAATACTATAGCAGATAAAGTCTAGTTCAGAGATTTTAGTTACATTATCGAGAGACATACCAGATAGGAGCTATTCTAAACTGCCAGGAAATAACTCAGTGTGAAAGGGCTTTATTTATTTATAGAAGGTCACATCATTACTCTGTTGAAATCAGTGCGATTATTTGTTTTTGTTGTTGTAGGCTTAATAGAAATAAATGGATAGAAAACATTTCTTGATTTTGTGAGAGTATTTTTAGAAATTACAAAGGAAAGCACTGTGATAATATATTAGGAATGTCTAGTCTGAAGCATTCCTATATGCCATAAATGCATTTGTTAAAGATCTGGTACAAATGTAAAAGTCTGATTTGTGGTTTTGATTGGATTTGAAGTGGAAATATATTTTGAAATGTACAGAGTTCTTGTAAGCAAAATATTCTGAAGAAAACCACGCAATGAGTATTACTGCTGTATTGCCAAAATCTGTCAAAACAGATGTTTTGGGAAAACTTTAGAAAGTCTAGTCCTTTCTAGACCTTCCCCTGACTTTTGAGATGAATTTGCCCTGGGGATTGCTATGAAAGTACACACAGGAAATTTCATCAACACACAGAAATTTTGCCATAGAAGAGAGTTAGATGAAAACCATTAATACCAACATTGGCTTTGAAACACTACACAAAGATAATAAATAGCCCTAAAGAAATACGCTCTAGAACTCTAAATAAGCTGTTTCACACCTTAGCAAAGAATGGGCACCAGCTGGTTTTTAAATTCCAGGGCTTTCCTACTTGGCCCTGAACAGTGACTGCTCATATGCTTTCTCTGGCAGTGAAACAGAAGTAGTGTCCTCGGGCTGGACTATGCTGGTCTGGTAATGACTCTTCTCTACCTTCATGGAATAATGTAGCTGCCTCATCAGCAGTCAATATTAATCATCAAACACTGGCCACTTCCCTATGAGTAATAAATGTGATCAAAACCAGAAAGTGTAGCTGCTTTGAGAGTACAGCAAGTTGTCTCCTCGTACTATTATCACCACAGCCTCTTGCACTCCATGATGGCAGCATAAGTAACCACAATCTCTGCCTTGCTGTCTACAGTGATACCTAGTATTCTCCATTTTAGCTCGTCTATGGGTACTGCCTTCCTCTTCAAATTTTAGCATTTCTCATTTTATTAGTCACTGCTTTTTGCTTGCTTGCTTGTGATTTTTGGAGTGGAAAGAAAGAAGGCTCTGTTTCCTGCAAACACTTTTTTTTTTCCTCTTTTGCAAAGCAACTTCTTGCTTATGCCATTTACTTTGATAATACTTCAGTTTAGGGCTCTAGCAAACACTTTTGTTCTAGGGGATGTGTTGCTGGGTTTCTTGTGAATAATTCCTTGATAGTCTGCCTTTTCTTGTTAGTATTGAAACGTATTTTACCCCAGTCTTTCAATTCATTTCTCTGCTTGCTCTTTTTCTTCCTTCCTTCCTCCTTTTCCTTCTATTCTTCCTTTCTGTCCTTTTTTCTTCTGCTGTCCTTTCTGCCATCTTTCCTTCCTTCTTTCCTTCCTTTCTTCCTCCCTTCCTCCCTTCGTCCCTCCATTTCCTCACCCCTTCCTGCCTCCTTCTCTCCTTTTTTAATGGTGTTGCTTCACAGTGACTCATGGCAAGAAAGGTAAGCAATAACAACACATGATGCTTGCAACTGGTCATTTTACAGTTTGCAGCTAACCTCCAGCTTCAGCATATGATCATAAATATGAAATCTCAACAAATCTCAAGGCAGTTTTAGTTGCTTGCTAAATTGGTATTTCATGTGCCATTAGGTTGAATTCTGTCCATTTTTATGTGCACCACAACTAGTCAAAACAATCAATTTTGCTCATGCCCAAATGAGTATATTTTGATCATAAATGCTGTTTCAGCAGCAAGCAAAATGGGACATTGAAACTTGTAGAAAGTACATTTTCTCAGATATTCAACCTGAATATGTAAACTGTAATGTCACTTGATAGCATTTGCTCAGCCAATTCCATGGAAAGCAAGACAGCTATCTGCAGGAGAGCCATCAACAAGTAACTAAGGACCACAAAATTCACACATCAATAAACCATGCAAATGTCTTTCTGTAATGTTGCTGCTGAAAGTGATAAGACTCATGATCAACAAGTTACTTTTAGATTAATTCTTACTAGATTCTGTTTGTAATAACAGCCATGACACAAGAACAGGTTCCTTTGTTTAGGTGAAATAAATTTATAAATAAATGTGTAAATAACTAATACATAAATGTTTAGGTGAAATAAATGGTAAGTGTAAAAAAAGAGTCCAGATTTTGAAAAAAATATTTAAGCTTTTAGGAAAATAGCTTGCAAATTTAGTAATCGAATCTTTGGGGTTTTCTTATTTCAATACAATAAAACAGCTGCTAGCTAAACTGCTGTATGAGATCACACATATATTCATAGTATACTCTGAGTACTTCAAGTAGAAGGGAAGCACATTTGCATGAAACTTCTTTAAAATAGAACAAATTGCACACACCTGTTTCTTACCCTGTGCCACTCTGGTGCCAGCTGGAACCTTCTGTGAGGCAATTCAACTCATCTGGCAGAAATGTCTTAATTTTTTTACTGGATTACTTGTTGCAGGATCAGTGAGTTGAACTGGCACAAAAAGGTACCTAGTGAGTACCAGATATACTGCTTCAGGAAAAGTAAAACCACACAGATGTGGCTAAACAAGAGAAGAGCACAGTAAGGGAGAAGGGATATGAGGCCTCTTTTTTCTTTGCAGTGATTAATTGCTAAATTGATTCAGACGTCTTTCTTAATTTCAACATCAGGCTCAATTGGGCACACTTTACCTTACAATGTCACCGTGTATAAAAAAGTGAAGGGTGATTACTGAATGGAGAAGATAAATTGATGGTTTACAAAATATTTAGAGAACATAATGTGAATCTTGTCTTATGATGTAGAACAAACACCCAACATCTTAGATTCTCTAATTTGATCTATTTTCTGCAATTCCTGTTGAGGGAAAAAAAACCCATGACGTTATCAGTGTCCACTGTAAAGCAATCTCAAATATGTAAATGAAAACACATCCGTCTTCTTTGAAGAAAGCCCAAACTTCCAGAATATTTTTTTTTAAATCTCCATCAATAAGTGTATAGTTCACACATAGAGGAGCAGCCCAGCTAGCTGGTAGTTTTTATTGCAATTTACTTTAAATTTGAAAAAAAATCAGATTTAATTGTTTTATCATCTGTCCTAAAAAAAAAGACTTTTAAACCACACAAATTTATGGTATGTTGAAGGAATCATTGCGTTTTGTAAAAGAAAGACAAGGCATCAATCTGTCAGGTTTTGCAAACATGAGCTGTTATTTGAGAAGCTAATGAATAAACTGTGCATGTTTCTATGTTTCTATGCATGTTTCTACTTCAAAGGGAAATACATACTACTGTGAATAAGGAATAAATCAATGTGAAACAATTTTAAATTTTCTGATCTCTATTCCCATTTCAGCTTTCTTATGCAGGAAAGCAGATATACCCTATTGAACTGAAGGCCTCTTAAGCCCTTTTTCTAGCAGTTTGTAGTCTTTTCTTGCACTCAGTTTTACATTTTCACAATAATATTACCATTTACTTATTTACTTTTGCCATACCTGCTAAAATTTGAATAAAACCTTAGAAGATGTTAAATCAAGAACCTAGTTCAGGAGCTTTTAAATGCTAATGTGATTAAACAGTAATATGATTACAACAATCACTTTAAGAAATAGAAAACAATATAAGATTGATTACAGCATTTTAAAAAATAAGTATGATGTTCAAAGAACGCTCTAGAATGAAAACCTTGGAATCAAAAACACGGCCCATAATAGCACAAGCACAATAGCTGTAGAAGTAATGTGTCCACTGCCACAAATCAATCCTTCACATTAGCTTAAAAACTATTGTTAAAACCGAGAAGATGGTTCATTTTTCATGGTGCTTCTAACTTTGAGGTCTCCCGATACAGTCATTCTTTTAAAGACAGCTCTTGTTACACAGACAGCTGTTGTTTTGAATAGGAGTTTTTAATTTTTCTTTTTTATCTGAAGAAACACCAAACATCCAGGCATAGAACATCTTATTGCCACTGTTTAATAATTTGCAATTGCTCTGCTAATGTGCAGTAACAGAATGAATGACATCAAGGATTGGCGATGTCTGCAGGCATGGGGGTTTTTGTAATCATTTTGTAGAGTGTTTCCAGATGCTTTACAAAGCATGTGCAGTCCACTGACCACAGGCTGAATGACTCTTTGCCTACCAAGCCCTCTTGCAATTTTCCTTTATTTATTTTCAATCCTTCTTCAGTCTTAATAACCTTACCCGAAGCCCATTGCTTATTAACTACTGATTAAGAGCTGTAAATGACTGATGGTAAAGGGATGTTACTGGGAATACAGTGCTTGCATTCTAGACTCTCAATAAATCTCTTTTGTAATACCATAAACTGTTTGTAGAGTAGAGGATCACTCTCACTTAAATATCTAACAATTAAATCTTATTTCTAAGGAATTTATTTTATTTTATTTATAATCAGTTGAGGGAAGCTGGATTCCCAGAAATAGTTTTATCCCTTTCTAAAAATAAGCGGGTGAAATTACTTGTTCTGGGGGGGTTAATTGTGATGGGTGTGCATATCTTTCTCTGCTGGCTCCATTAGTGCAGAAAGAGCCTAAAACTAGACTTGGTTCTTTGGTGGACTGAACACGACACGTAAGGCAGCTGATTTCAGGATTGTTTCTCTCAGCAAAACAGCATAAAGGATGTTTGCTAGAGCCAAGGCATAGGTTGAGTATCTGATGACAGGTTTGCCTATCATTATAACAACATTACGGCATGTTATGTAGGCCTACAAAATTTTTCTGTCAAATTAAAAAGGACCCTCCTATGTGAACTTTCCACATTTATGACTATTTCCCCTTACTTCTCACATCCTTGCTCTGTAACTCAGCCCAGTTAGATCCTACACATAAAGAAAATGTATTTCTCAGGAACACTGAGAACATTCAGATGGTAAGAAAGAAATACGAATTTTTTTGTTTGGTTGGGTTTTTTTGCAAGCCAGTAACACAAAATGTTAATTTCCCACCGTAAAGCAAATAATGTAAATATCAAATGAAATTGAATTTTTAATAGTGCATTAAAAACAATTTGCAAATTCTGTTTCATTCCAAAAACACTTAGTAAAAACATTAGTTCTAAGCACAACTCAAAGTAATTCTGTGTAAATAACAGACACCACAATTTAGGAAAGCATTTGGGAGGAGAGTACTTTGGGCTTCAAACTCTTTACAGGCACTTACAATCTATGAGAAATTATATGTCTAAAAAGAATTAAGTTCCTAAGTAATCTGTTGATCATGATTTAAAGCATTTCTCTGTACAGTAAAAAACTTAACCTTATTTGTAAGCAACACTTCATGATAGGGGCATCTATGGAATGTTTTAAATATGTACAGTATTTCTGGGTATTCTCCTTCTGTTAGGAATGTACAGGGAAAGAAAACAGTATTTTATTTCCAACAAATTATAGCATAATCATTGCCCAAATTATTGAATATAATTAAGATAAAGGGTATTTAATGAATAATGATGATAGATATGACTACATGCCAATGAGTGTGAGCAGAGTGATGTCAGACACATTAAAGGTGCTCATTTCTACAGTTTTCTGTGTGTAGTTCTGCCACTTAAGGAACTGTGACTATCACAGACATGGACAAACTTTCTGAACCTCAAAATCACAAACCTGCCTTGTTAAGAGCAACAAAATATATACAAACTAGTTCAGACTGAGGGAGAGGGAGAGCTGGTGAGCTCGTTTCTGAGGGTTTCGTGACAACCATTCCCGAAAAGCCCCTCCAGCCTGTTGCGGGGCTGGATGTTTTCTGGGGCAGCTGCTAGTATCACTGGTTCGTGTCTCCTTCCCACTGGGAATTCAGATCCCACTGCTGGCCATTACTCACAAGGGTCTGTCTGCTCCCATCTTGCTAATGTAAATTCTGGTGATGCCATCAGTGCCTTTTTTGTTAAAGCACAAGAAAAGCATCATCAGGAGTTGAAAACCAGTGACAGCAGGCTATCCTGACACTCATGCTGTTATCCTGGCTCTCTATTCAGCGGTAAATGAATCAAGAGGCAGCAGGGATCTGTGACCTTAGGTGTATGCTGCAGCAGATAGTTCTACTGGATTAGATGTATCTTGTTTCAGGGTTTTATTTTGGACTTGCAGAATGTGATCATGAAGTATACAGAATAAAATCAAAGAATCATCACCATCTAATTCTGGGATGCATTACTGTGGGTTTCTCTTTCTCCTTTTCTCCACCATTGGAAAAAAGCATCAATCAGATGGCCTCCTTTAAAAAGATATGTCAGAATGATGGCATTCTACACTCCTTTCTCTTTGTGTGTATTTTACCTCATTCCCAGCACTTGAACTGGGTTATGGTACTTTTCAAAATAAGACAATTTTTGGAATAGATCCCAGGGCATGCTAGTCTATGAGGAACTTTATGAGGCTGTTCTGGCATGTGTAGAATTTGCCTAGTGTCTCTAAGCATTCGGGTTCAGTATCTTGTAAAAGTATTCATTGCAGATTTATATTACTGTTATTTAAAGATTTAGGAGGCTGGACTAGGAATTATGAAACTGCAGTATCAAATTATTAAAATGGAGTTATCCGAAGTGATATTACTATTTTGAAAGCTATTCTAACCTTTTTTACCTGCATCAGTCAGTGTATGCTTCTGTGTAGGCTCTGGTGATGGTTTGGAAGCAGAAGCTTCTCAATACTGAGTTACTTCCTGTAAATATGGAGCATGTCACAGAGTATCAATTCTTTGACTTCCCCCCCCCGTTTCTAAACAACTAATATTACATTATTGATGTCAAGAGGAATTTACCAGGTATCTCAGTGGCACCAAGACAAACTCACAGAGGAGACAACTTTCTTAGAATTCTTACACTGCATTACTGTATTCAGACTTGTAGTTCAAGTTCCTCTATTGTATTGAACTAAGTCTTCACACAGAAGATTGATCAATGTCTGAAAATACTAAAACAGGTTTTCCTAAAATACGAATATTTAATTTATTAATCTTTCATTTTTTCTAAGGCATCTTCTTGCATCTGACAGGAAGTGAAATTAAATGAAAACAGAAAAACTGTGCTTAGTTCATAACTGACAAGGAAAACCTTTGATCTCTCTGACTTGCTCCATCACTTCTCATGGGATGTTGCTTGGTGGAGTGATAAGAGCTTTTAAAGGTTCTTCTTTAATGATTTTTAGTGTTAAATCTGAAAAAAATTTATAAAAGCATTCAATAGCATTATCCCTGTTTTGCAGATAGTCTAAAATGGAGTCAAAACAGGGCCCAAGAATATGATAGCATATTTCAGTTGGAAGAGACCTACAATGATCATCCGACTGCCTGACCACTTCAAGGCTGACCAAAAGTTAAAGCATGTTATTAAGGGCATGGTCCAAATGCCTCTTAAGCACTGACAGGCTTGGGGCATTGACCACCTCTCAGGGAAGTCTGTTCCAGTGCTTGACCACCCTCTTAGTAAAGAAATGCTTCTTAATGTCAAATCTAAACCTGCCCTGACGCAGCTTTAAACCGTTCCCACGCATCCCGTCATTGGATACCAGGGAGAAGAGCTCAGCACCTCCCTCTCCACTTCCCCTCCTCACGAAGCTGTAGAGAGCAATGAGTTCTCCCCTCAGCCCGCTTTTCTCCAAACTAGACATACCCAGGGTCCTTAGCTGCTCCTCATAGGACATGTCTTCCTATGAAGAAGGCAGCTATTGATTACTGAACAAAGCTACTGCCACTATGCTACTCTAACACTCCTGGTTGACATATTCCCTTCCTCAACATCTGATTTCTAAAAATCTACTAATATAAAACACGCCAGCCTCCAGCTAGAGTAACATATGTCTCTTTTGTCTTAAAAATTGTTTGAGAGTTTTTCTATAGAATATTTGATCTGTGAGATACAGCAACATAAGAGCAGAAGTCACCACTACAGACAGTCCTGTTCTATCTGCTCGAAGGACAGCATATTGGAGAGTTCCATAAACTAACTAAGAACTGGGAGGTTTTAGTAATGCTCAGAATCTCAGAGCTTTGCTGTGTAAAGGCCTTCTAATTTCCATCCTAAGTGTACCAATCACTAGCAGAGTCCTGTCTGATACCAGTCACAGATCTGGTAAACAGCTCTCTACTGCAGCGAGGATATGGCTATATGCTGTCTTCAACTATTGCCACACTACTAGCACTAATATCAGGTAATTAAGTCATGTACATCTCTGCTGAAATCATGTGTTTTACTGCAGTGTATGTATGTGACTTATAATATACCCCTAATTTACTCTTGCTATTTGTCCTGGTTTCAGCTGGGATAGAGTTAATTTTCTTCCTGGTAGTTGGTATAGTGCTATGCTTTGGATTTAGTATGAGAATAATGATGATAACACACTGATGTTTTAGTTGTTGCTAAGTACTGTTTACACTAGTTAAGGACTTTTCAGCTTCCCATGCTCTGCCAGATGCACAAGAAGCTGGGAGGGAGCATAGCCAGGACAGCTGACTCAAACTGGCCAACGGGGTATTCCATACCATGTGATGTCATGCTCAGCTGGGGGAAGAAGAAGGAAGGAGGGGACGTTTGGAGTGATGGTGTTTGTCTTCCCAAGTAACCATTACGCGTGATGGAGCCCTGCTTTCCTGGAGGTGGCTGAACACCTGCCTGCTGATGGGAAGCAGGGAATGAATTCCTTGTTTTGCTTTGCTTGTGCAAGCGGCTTTTGCTTTACCTATTAAACTGTCTTTATCTCAACCCACGAGTTTTCTCACTTTTACCTTTCTGATTCTCTCACCCATCCCAGCGGGGGGGAGTGAGCGAGCGGCTGTGTGTGGTGCTTAGTTGCTGGCTGGGGGTAAACCACGACACCATTGTGAGTTTTCCAAGATCTGCCAAGAAGAAAGGATTCTTTTTTTTTTTTCCTATTTTGTCAAGTTTCATCATGATCTGGTGCTATACTTGTAATTAAAAATTCTGGATTATCCAATAGTTACTTTAGGTTTCAGAGTGAACAGCAAGCAAAGAAGCTGAAATGGAACAATTGTAAACATCAGGAATGAAGAATTAAACTTTATTGTGAAATCATTGTAGAGCTGTACAACTCAGAGAAAGACTAGATTCAAAAGAACTGTATAATTTCCCTCGTAAGAGCATTTAAAAACTTTTGAAAGTTTCTCTTACTGAAGTCCCCCCCAGTTCTTACTGTTCTTATGCCTCCTTACTCCTCACAAGAGCATTTCCCTTCCCTCTCAAGCTTGGTCATTCAGAGAAATTTCTCATAGGTGTTTTCAAAGAAACTCAGGAGATATTTAATGGGCCAGTCCACATGTTATGTTCATATACTATCATCAGTGTTTTACCATTAACTAGCCATGGATAAGCACCAAGTGTGATCTATGAATACAGACACTGAAAATGCAATTTGAAACTTAATTTTGGAAAATTGAAATGTTTGACCTTAAAATGTGGTCCTTCTGAGTACCACTGCACATGAAAATAAAAGGTTTGCAGGAAGCAATTAGGAAAGTCTCAAGATTTTACTGTCCATTTGAAGTTGAACAGCCATGTATGGGTAATCTATGTATTCTTGGAATAAATATATATCAGATATTATAATCTCAGATAAGTGATCTGAATTGCTTCCCAGCAACAATGTATAAAGACTCAGGTGACTGAAAGGTTAGTATCGGGTGGCAGAGATTGCGGGCTGTGGATTACAACTGTTTATATCAGGTGTGGTTCAGGCTATTTGAAGCAACAGATCCTGAAAATGCTAACAAAATGAACACCAACTATGGCGATAATATTTTAAACCTGTTTGCTTTTCCTCCATTTTCTTCTTGGGTTCTGTTTTATTTATAGTTTGGTTTTGTACTTTTTTATGGGCTTCTGTGTGCAATTGCAATATAGATTTTACAGAATGTTTTTATAAACCAATTGCAATATTTTTGCATGTTTCTATTTTTCTCAATAGTCTTCATACTTTGAAAGTGTTGCTCTCTAAGTAAAGCACAGCAGCTTGTTTAGTATCTCTTGTACCTTTTATGCGGAAAGAAGTTCTGTTCATTTTATGAGCTAAGTAGTTCTTTGCAAAGGGAACCGTATTTTTTGATTTGTTTCTTTGTGTGGGTCCCAGCCGTACCAGTTAGTAGCTGGATCTGTACCAATTTGTTCACACCCATCTAACCCAGACAAATAACACAATCAAAACTCACAAGTTTTTCATCATTCACATGAGGAACCTCATTTGTTAGAAGCATCCTGCCAGATTCTCCTGGGACTGCCTGGGACAGAATTATCACACATGCTGACACAGATTCAGAGGAAGTCTTTATTAGTACTTCTACAATGTGTTCCTCCCACATGCATCAATGAATTTTTCAAAGCTGTTACTTACTGCTATAGTATCAATTTACATAAATGTCACTCTCAGTTGGTCTAAAATTTTTGGTTCCTATTATTTCACTTTTAGTGGAAAAAAAAAGGAAAAAACCTTA
Source organism: Fulmarus glacialis (assembly GCF_000690835.1). Taxonomy (NCBI): domain Eukaryota; kingdom Metazoa; phylum Chordata; class Aves; order Procellariiformes; family Procellariidae; genus Fulmarus; species Fulmarus glacialis. The sequence continues at coordinate 606 of NW_009203407.1, read as the reverse complement.
ACTGACATTAATGTCCGAAAAAGATACAGTTTAAAACTAAATGTTATTCAAAGTATACATATCCTTTAGCTCATCATGAAAAGAGTGCCCACAGCCAAATATATGTCCTCTTCCCTCTACCCTTTCCCACTCAGCAGTAATCCAGAATATATGGAATTAATGAACCAAATGCATAGAATCATAGAATCATAGAATATCTCGAGTTGGAAAGGAGCCATAAGGATCATCGAGTCCAACTCCCTGCTCCTCACAGGACTATCTAAACTAAAACTAAACCATATGACTAAGAGCATTGTCCAGACGCTCCTTGAACTCTGACAGGCTCGGTGCCACGCTCCTTGAACGCTGACAGGCTCGGTGCCATTACCACTTCCCTGGGGAGCCTGTTCCAGTGACCGACCACCCCTCTCAGTGAAGAACCTTTTGCTAATGTCCAATCTGAACTTCCCCTGACACAGCTTCATTCCATTTCCTCGTGTCCTATGGCTGGTCACTAGAGAAAGGACAGCACCTCCTCTTCCGCTGCCCGCCTTGAGGAAGCTGCAGACTGTGATGAGGTCATAAACTCAGCCTTCTCTTCTCGTTAGGTCGTGCAGAGTGGAAATT
>NW_009203406.1:0-3005 GCF_000690835.1 Fulmarus glacialis | reverse complement strand
GGTCCAGGAGAGCTCAACGGGTCTCACTTAGGACCACTGTATATAGGTTTGGAAGACAATTGGCTTTCGTCATCAGATGATTGGCTTCAGTCATCATTTCCATCCTGGCCACTATCCGGAGTGATCCGGGATAGTAATTATGGTATTGTTCCATGGTAACCATGGTAGTATCGTTCCACTTGAGCTATGATCCAGGTAGGGAATGCTTCAGGGCTGTCAGGGATGATGAATTAGTCCCCACTCTCGTTCCCTACCTTGATCAGGTAGCTGGCGTTCCTGGTACGATCAGCATCGCTCCCCACCTTAGCCATGCAAGAGTGCCTGGTACAGTCAAGGGACGCTCAACCGCCCAACTCGTTACTCAATGGCTAAGGCCTAACAGGAGTTCTTGAGATCATAGAGTGGCCCAGGGGAAGGGGGAAATGCACCACCACAATCCACCCCATGACTAAAGTCAATCCATCTGTTTCTCACAGAGTGGCGGTGTGGTCGCCTCTTGCCTCTGTGCCTATAAACAGATCAATGCCGTATTCCAATCACAGTTTGGGGGAAATTTTTGGTTGGTTTACCTAATCAGTACAGTTTTGTTAAATGTGATTAAGCAATGTTATATATGTGAGGAGGTTTTGGTAACAGTGCTACCTGTCTAGCCATCCTCCATGCTCTGACATATGAAACAATGTTTAAGAGCAGGCATAATACAACACAAATTAGTAAAATTACGATAGGGTATAAAAGTCGATTCAAGGTCCCTGTTACATTTGGTGACCACCCAAATAACGTGTCCCACCAGTGATGTTCTCCATCCTTCTTCACTCTTTCTAGGACATGGTGTATCTTTTCTGCATCATGATGTATGGCAATCAGAGTTTTTTGTGCGTGATTTCGAATTCATTGTAGCACTTGACTCAGGTCATCAGTTTTCTTACCAATGTAAGATTCTTTCCAATGGGGGTAGGTAGCAAGTATTGATAAGATGTATAATTCAATTGTAGCAGCTAATGGGTTGTACTGGGAGCTGAATAGTCAAAGTTGCATCCCATGATTTTGGTGAAATTACAAATACAGATATCTGAGTGATTATAGGTCTCCACAGTGATGTTGTCTGCAAGTATAGAATCACAAAGAGTTCTCAAACACATCCATTTCCAACATACGTAAGTACAGTTTTAGGCGTCTTATCAGGGTGTATTTCAAAATGACAAATATTTTGTTCAGTGTCAAGACAAATGGGGCCTTGATAGTATTGACTTCACAAATAAATCCTTGTTGTTCCTGTACAACACATGCATCCACATTAATAGTTTGCCATTTATTCCCGTTTTGTTGGGCCCATACTCTATGTTCGAATGGATAGAGTACAGTTCCATTGTGATTTAATCCCAGCGCAATGATTGGTTATACAGTGTATGCCGAAGCATTGCGTATTGTCAAGACAAAAGCTGTGACTTTACTGTTAGTGGGGTCATAAGTGAAATTAACTAGATGTCACCAGGATTGGAATTCCCTTTCAAATTTAGTTGCATTATCACAAATTACCTTTTCAATTTCAGTAGGCAAGGTGCCCTCATCACTTTCCCATATAATTGTTGTTACAGTAGATTGTACCCACAATTGAGAAACATGTATGGTGCAGAATGTACCGTAGTTACCACATCGATTAGCACGAACAAAGGAAGTGAGGGTCTCCATGCCGTGCGTTGGGTTTGTTGACGTATAAAGCAAATCTGGTCAATGCTGACAATGATTGCTCCTGCAAGAAGGATAAGGAATCCTTCAATGGTTAACCCGATCTCCAGGGGAGCTGGTGTCATGTCATTCCTGGTATCGTTCCTGGAAAGGGAAAACAATACAAGTCTCGGCAGGGTTTTTTCTGGATGGGTTACCCCTTAGCGGTTTAACTTGTTTAACTGCTTGGACTAAAGACAATAGTCCCTTTTCCCACTCCGAATACCTGTGTTCTGTTTCTTCAAATGCAGTTGAGCTGAACATCAAAGGTCTTTTCAGTCTGTCAGGGCCAGTTTGGAACAGGTTAGAGTAAGCACCATGTTCAGCAAAACCCCATTCTGCTATAATAGGGTCGTGGGGGTGTACTGGTCCCAATGACTGATGTTTTTAATTCCTGTATTAGAATTTTGACTGCCTCTTCATGTTCTGCATTCCATTTCCACGGTTTTCTCTTTTGTAAAAGTGAGTATAGTGGGTGAGCAATGATAGAAAATCCAGGTACATGTTTTCTCCAATATTCTACGGTACCCATAAGTTGCTCTAATTCTTTCCTAGTCTGGGACATCTGCAATTGTACTATTTTACCTAGGGAGTCTGGTGGAATTGTTGCACTACCTGCAATCCACCAAGTGCCTAAAAATTTTACTTCTTGACTCGGTTCCTGACATTTCTCCAGTGGGATTTCAACTTCTGCTTTATGTAGTGCTTGCCATACTGCTGTTGCTGCTTCCCCTACCTCTTCAGAGGAATCTCCTCCTATTAGAATATCATCTATATATTGGTACAGCTTCACATTCTGAGGAAGTGAGACTGTTTGTAAGAGTTCAGCAAGTTCAGCATGAGCAATTGTGGGTGAATGTTTATATCCCTGTAGGAGTCTGTTAAAGGTGTATTGTATACCTTCCCAAGTAAAAGCACCACCATATCTTGTCCAACTTAAATGATTCTCTGATTCTACTCAGGTTAACCGGATAGTGGATCAATAGTACTCCTCGATGTACAATGGTCTTCGCCTCATCAGCCTGTCCTCAGGACTTACATTTTCATCAGGGCCTTGCGGAAGGGACGGCTGTAGTCCTCTGCATTTCATGAGAGCAAAGCCTCTCCCTGGTAGCAATTTTTGCTCACCAAATGCCCACCTCCTGAGCCCCCCCCAACTACTTCCCCAAAGGAACATGTATGCTGTTTTTGCACCATCGATCTTCTGAAACTCCTACAACTTTAGTATCCCAAACACTTTGTGCTTAAACACCCCACAGTTGCCATTCACAGATGGA
>NW_009203405.1:53564-53808 GCF_000690835.1 Fulmarus glacialis | reverse complement strand
GCCTTTCTAATTTCCATTCTGCATGACCTTATTTGAACCAACAAAAGCAAATCTGATCTGAGAAGCATTCTGCAGTAGGAATATAAAAATGATAATTGAAAGTTTATTACTTAATGCTTGGCAAAGCTATTTCCCATGGCAATTTGATAAATACCTTGACTTTTCTGCCCATCATAACCTCAGACGTTTATTGCCTCATTTGCTATAACAAACGTTCAGTTATCTTCCAACTACGCAGCCTGTA
>NW_009203405.1:14165-53545 GCF_000690835.1 Fulmarus glacialis | reverse complement strand
GGAATGTTACCACGGTAGAAAAAAGCCAAGAGATGAGACTGGAAGTTCAGGGGGTGGCAAAGACAGCTTTCCAGAGAACTGCACCCATCTTACACAAGAAAAGATGCTTAATTTAAGCAGAAATCCTGCTTCAATAGGCTTAGGGAAGCAGAGGGTCCTTTCTGCTGATGGAGTCTCTCCTCACCCTTTCCCAGCTACAGGGAGAGCAGAAACCCACATCTCCACAAAATACCATAGGGCAGCCAGAAGAACTCATCATGGATTAAGTCACTTGGACTGTTGAAACAAAGTATTTATTGTTTATTTACAGCAAGCGAGTTCTTGCTTAGGCAAGGTGATCTTAGATATCAGGGCTTTGCAATCAAAAAGGAATTAGGGGGGGAAAAATCCAGTATTGTAGTGGATTGTAAGCACCCACAGCAGTGGGATTTTTATGGCCAAAAGGATAAACAAAACTCTTGTAGCAACTCGCTATGCGTCCTCCCTTCAGTTAATGCAGGCTGACACTGCCGCCAGTTTGAGCGCTCTCTGCTGCGATGAATGAATTGCTTGGAGGCACCGGGCCATGGGGAGCACTGCCGTGGTGGAGCAGGACAGGGTTCTCCTCCTCCCTGCGGGGCACCGGAGCAAGCAATTCCCCAGCCAGCAATGCAAAATACGTACTACAACACTGAGGGCATTTTGGAGAAGAGATGGAAAGATATCCTGATGCTCACTTGAGAAGGATGGGGAAAATACTGCCTTCAGAGGGCAGATCCAGCTTCAGTGAGGTTGGGTACCTCATTCATTGCAACTCACTCCAGTCACCAGGTATTTGTGATCACCAGGTATATGTGCCATCTGCATGGGGAGGCACAACCTGCCCTCCTCGCAGAGAGGCAAATCTGTCCCAGGTCATCTCCCAGTGACACTAAGCGACACCCGTGGCACCCATCCGGGCAGCACCCACAGCTGTTTCACCCTCCACATCTGGAGAGGTTTTATCTTTTGTGTAAGAAAGTGAAATTGTATAAGAAAGTGAAATTGTATAAGAAAGTGAAATTCCCAAGCCAATAAAAAAAGAACCTGACATTTCCAACAGGCAGATAATACTCATGAAAGGGGAAACAAAATACACGGAAGATGATTGCAGTGTAAAATGTCAGTCCTGTTGTTTTCAGTGTCTCTTTTGGTTCTTGGGTACTTTTAGCAGCTGAGGAAAGATCAAAGGACCCCAAATAGACCAATGGATTATAATGTCCTATGGAACCAGTATTAGAAGTTTATTCTTTCGTCTGCATTTCTCTGATATTATTCTAATTAGCTGTATTATGATGGTGGTGCCTAAAGGCTCAATTATTTCATTTCGCCAGGGATGGCTGTTGTATTAATTTTTAAACAGTACGCTTTAAATATTTACGGAAGTTGTTAAGAACCTGCAATGAGATGCCAAGACCCTTCTTATGAATAGGAAGGATTCAACAGTTTTCAGCAAAGTTCTGCTTGTTTTATCATTCAGCCAAACTCCAAAACTTAAAGGGAAATATTAACCTGTCTTACTTTGTAATAACTCTCCAACCTGAAAGAACTTGTGATCTGTTCTTTTCCATTTATTTTATTTAAACCTTTAACTTGGAGACATTTTCTGCAAAAGACTTAATTCTTTCAGTGATAAATTCCACGCCCTGGATTAAGAGAAGGGAGAGGACAAAGACAAAAAAGAGGAAATGGTGAAAACATGATTTATTTCCAAATATTTGGCTCTTTTTTTGAAATTCCAGATCTCAGATGTAACCGGATACAGAGATGTTCATCTCCTGTTACACAAAGACAAAACAGGAAAAAAAAACAGTTTTCAAAGTTTTAAAGGAAAATAATGAAAACCACAAAATTATTTAATTCTGAAGTTAAAAAACAAGTTGACAAATAACAGAAATGTTTATACACATATATGTATATACTTCGATCAAACATTTGAACAGGTACCCAGAGAGGCTGTGGGATCTCCATCCGTGGAGATAATCAAAGTTCACCTGGACAAGGCCCTGAGCAATCTGACCTAACTTTGAAGGTGGCTTTGCTTTAAGCAGGGGTTTTGTCTAGGTGACTTACAGAAGTCATTTTAAATCAGTCTATGATTCAATGTATATAAATGATAAATTATTTTGGAGGACCTTCATTGAAATTACAAAGCATGGAGTAAATCTCCAGGAAAGGAGACCCATTTGGTCAATCCTCCCCGCAGGCCCAAATTTCTCTGTATATTTAGAGATGTAAGATGTAAGCAGAGAAAGCAGCAGATGCAAGCACACGGCTGCATGGCGACCCTGAACAGTCCCTCTGACCACATTGTTCCCAGCGTAGATCCAAACAAAGCAGTATTAGGTCATTCTTCAGAGATAAAGGTTGGATTTTGAATCAGAATCAATGCTAAATTTTGAAGTTTCCTATAGCAGACTTTCACTGGAATAATCTTGGGAGAGGTTTTGTTTTTCCTTCTTCTTTTTCTTCTGTTTTGAAAGGTACAGAATATCTTTTGTTGTTGTTGTTATGGAGTGAAAAGAAACACCTAGTACCCATTTTTTTTGAAACAGATAATTTTGACATTGCTGATGTGTTTCAGTATGTTTCAGTTCTGTTGTTTATTTTTCCCCTCGAAACAAAATTTCATCACAATCAACAACTTCTTGAAAAATTACTAGCTTTTTTTGAGAAAAGCAGCATTTTCTGATAGGAAAATATTTCACCACATTTTTTTTCCTCCAGCTTGATCTGTGATATTTGTTCAGCACATTCTATTCCCTGCACAGTAACTGTGATATCACTTGTGCCATGGGCACTAAATAAAAATGAAAATAAACTAAGGAAAAAATGCTCATCTAGCCTGAAGCAGCGGAGGTGGAGGGAAGTCAATAGAGCTCTGCTCAATTACACATATGAAGGGCCAAACCTGCAATGTAATGTACAAGATTTGTAGCGACACCTCAAAACCAGTCACTTTTCCACTTTTATCTGTTAAAGAACTCCCATCTTGACCATTTGCAGGAAAGACTTCTCATCTTCTTACTCAGCTCTGCAGTCATACCTCACTTACTTCCCTCTCTGCTTATCTAAGTATTTCTGTTCATATGCTATTTTAACATCAACATCCTCAAGCTAGGTTATTGGGCTTTTTTGGTTCACAGATGAGGAATTAAGTGGGTCTGGTAGGACTGAGCATTCAACAGTTGAAGTGATTCTTCATGCTGCTAACCTCTGTGTTACTCTGATTGATATGGGCAAAGCCAAGGACCTGCATGTGCTGCTGGAAGCTATGGGTCTGGTACAATTCTAGCCTAACAGAGGTGTCACTCGGAGCACCCAGGATTTACACAAAAGGCAGGTTAAATCCTTGACATGAAAGTTCTGTCCTCTTTTTCTGCAATAAGGAACTTCTCTACGACAATATTCTGTGTCCACTGAGAAATCTGCATAAATAACCAAGGATCACCTTATATACAAGACAGAGTTGATTACATTAGCCAAAATATTTAGCTTAGATGACAATGGGCATAAGTTGCAGCAAAGGAAATTATGACCAAAGGTAAGGGAAATATTTTTCACTCTGCGAGTGGTTGCACACTGGGAACTTGCCCAGAGAGATGATGGAATCTCCATCTCTGGAGATATTTAAAACTCAACGGGACACGGCCCAGTACAACCTGGTGTACCTTCAAAGGCACCCCGGACTAGATCACCTCCATAAGTCCCTTGCAACCCAAATTAGTCTTTAATTATATGACTAAGGTTTGCAGTCCTTTGCAGCCGTGCCATGCTGACAGACAGCTTAATCTAATCATGATGCGTGTTTAAACTGACTATAAATCTACAGCATAAGGATGATCCCCTCCCAAGAGGCATAGCTAAATCAGGGCATTTAAGACTATATATCTGTGTTGTTACAACAGAAAGGATAAAAGGGGAAAGGGTACCACGAAGTGCCATATTTGCTGGCATATGTAAAGAAATGTCATCAAGTGTACAGAAACTCATCAACTGTAGAGAAAGTTATCAACAGAGCTATTGTGGCCCTTCAGGAGCAAGAATATTTCAGAGCAAAAATTCAATGCATAACTCAGGAGTCATAACTGTAAGAAAAAAATTTTCAAGTGTTACACAAAGGCTATCGGGTCCACCTCCTTGATGTCCTTTCCTCATGCCCCAGGACCCTGCAACGTTGAGATTACAACCTGAGAACAATCAGATGAACAAGATGGGCTGTAGGTACTATCTCAAGAGGGAAGTAGGTGGAAGCTTTGCAGCTCTCTGAGCTTTCATAGCAGGCCCCTGGCAAACACCTACGCAGAGTTGCTCACGACTGTGAGACTCACAGCTTGTACCGACCCACCCAAATCTCTCCGTGCTTCTCGATCCTGCAGGCCTGGGTGCAGAAGGGTAACTGAAGCAGTGCACATGTGGAGATCAGGGGGAAGAGAAGAGGGGAGCCCAGGATGGAGATGAGCAGCAGCACCGTAGGCTGGTGGTACAACAAGCACAGGGGTCTTCGGCCTGCGAGGTCCAGGGCTCAAGATATAAAGATGATAGATTGGAGGACACCAAAGCCATGGTACCCTTCTCATTCCTTGCTTCATATTGCCGATGTCAATCACGTTACAACGTTAGGTGTAAGAGTAGGAGTGGAAGAAACGAGACTGAAAGACCTGGTGACATCGGTATGAGGCAGACTAGAAAAAAAGACAGTCAGGGATGCAAACTTAAATGCATACCTGTGCTCATACACTGCAGCAATATGTGAAGAAATTAGTAGTCAGACTGGGTCAGCCCTACCTGAAAAGCTTGTCTATAGTATTAAATCACTGTATTTACATTCTGAGCCTAATTTAAAGAATATTGAGAGAAGGTGAAACCTGAAAATACTCACTAGCTATCATCTCCTTACCCAGCAGAACTTTGTTTTAAATCTGAAGGAGAGCATTAGCTACTGCACATGTTCTGAAATTAAAACAAGAGTAAATGTGTTAATTGTAAATTTACTGTTTTCGCCACTGCTAACATCCATAGGCTGGCCTTTGCAACAGAAAGATCAACACCTTTTTCCTGGGTTCCCCTAATGCTTGTGTTGTGAAATAGCTGAACAGGGAGAAAGCTCCTAAAGGAGGATGAAAGAGAAGACTGGAAGAGGATGTAAGTTTACTGGCTGGGTAATATAAAGATCAACCTAAATGAAAATGTCACCCTATCCTTCCCTACAATAAATGCATATATGAATAAGTATAAAACATATATCAATATTTAAAAGAATACTAGGTTAAACTTTTTTCTCTTTCCCAGGACAGTTTTATTAAAAGCAAGAGCCTTATTTCACATAAAGGAGGAGAGAAGAAAATGAGATCAGTGTCACTCCTCTTCCCAGTGGCTAGGTCACTCATGAGAGGCAGGGTGCTGGCCTTTATATCCTCCATCTTCGCAAACCAGAACAGGGAGCCTGGTACTCGCTGTCCTCACAGCCCTGTAATTAGGGGGAAATTCTAGGATGGTTCATCCCAGCTTTTGCCGAGTGGATGTATTCCAATGTGTAGAAATAATTAAAAATTTGATTAGTCAGAGAAAATTTGTCTTCAAGTGGCAGCTAAAGAATTTGGAGAGGGTACAAGAGACATCGGCTCCAACCACACTGTCATTAATGTTTATTTTTTTAAACACAAAATAGGAAAATTTAAATAAATCAAGAAAGACCGATTCTAAAACTGAAAACCCTCTGCAACACTGGCAAACCTCTCTCCTGAGAAATGGGAGATTAATTTCTGCTTCGGGTAGTCTTCTCTAGTGATCAAACTACCCGAATAGAGGATTTAAAATTCCTAAAATCACATGGATGGCACTTGAGCTTTGATGTTACTTAACTCTAAATGTGAGGGGAGGTGCGGGGGCTGCAGCTGCAACAGCACTGCAGGCAAATCAGAGTTTTTCTGAAGTCTGTTTGCTCACCTCTCCTTTAAAGAGCTTCTGAACACCTGCAGCTCCCATTAACTGCAATTTGTGGAAGCCCAGCTAGTCTGGAAATCAGCCCCTATGTACCACAAAGTACATTAAAATGAAGCACACTGGTACTTTAACATCAGCAAGTCACCAATAATCTAAGTAACTAATAATTACTGAAAACCACCTGTATACAGCCTGCCTGAAAGTCTTCTATTACTGAAGTATGCATGTGCCAAGCAAGCAAATGCCTAACCCTTTCAACACCTCATTTAGCTTAATGTGCTATCTGCACATCTGCTTTTTCAAATAGCTATTAAACAAATTATATTGTGGCACATCCTTTTTTTGAAACAACCCACCAATTCAGAATTCACTCCCATCCCTCTGTATAATTTTTGTGCAAGGAAGAGATTGAATACCAATATCGTCATTTTAGGAGCTATTCACTGTTGCTAAGAGGACATCAACACAACGGTTAGCCAGCAGCAGTCATGGTAGAGATTAACGTTTCAATGGATTTTTGTCTAGCTTCATAGTCTGAATTGAGGGAACAATAGAATCTATTTTCTTTTATTGTAAAAATCTCCCATTAGTAATTCAAATTCATTTAGTCAGTTCAACTAGCATTTGTTCTAAACACATCCACCAATGAGCTGTTTTAGTGCAGTCGATATATAACCATTAGCCTCATTTAGGAAATAAAAGATGATTTTCATAACAGAACACAACCACTCACGTTCATTATAACAGGTATGTAACTACCTCCCTAACGAATGTGTGATCACATAACCTCTAACATGCACAAGACTACTATGTGTTCAGACGAACAAGTGTGGTGCATAAATTTCCATTCCAACTACTGTGTACCTGCACATGACAAATTTTCAAAATTTCATAATGTAAATTTACTTGTTGTATGTATCCCCAACTGCAAAAGTTGTTCAGCAATGCATTTTGATACTGCTTTAAGGAGAACACTCTGAAACTTCAGATTTGTACAGTAAAGCGTTTATTCATTTACCTGAGTTGAAGGCATCTGTGACGTGGTCAGGGGACAATAACCTTCCTCCAGGATTTTTAAGTGTACTGGTGCTGTCCTATCAACAGTAATCAATTAAAGTGCTAAGAGCTGTAGACTGCAAAGTGTTGAACTTGTCTTTTCTTGCACGAAATGAACATCATGTGGCTCACTGATACGTGAAACCTTCTCTTTAATATAGTCATGATCTATAATATAAAAACTTTCTGCTTAGTAAATTACTTACATTGCACCCTAGTTGGACAGCATTTATTTAGAAATAGGGATTTTTTTAGCAAAGAAAAAGGACAAAGAGAAATTTCTTTCTTTTATTAAAAGTGGAGAAGGATAAACGAAAAACTGAAAATGCACAAAGTATCATCTGACATGTGGAGGATTCCTCCGTCCGTGAACTTAGATCTATAATCTGCAACCACCTATTGAATAATATTACCACTGAGCTCAAATAGGAGCTATGCAAGTCAGATTAGGATATGAAGCTAGGAATGTACAAAGTCCTAAAATCTTATATTACAAGAAAATGACTGCAAACAGGATTACAGGAGCATCTTTTTGTTTCCTTGTTCTGAGGTGTTGGGTTTGCTGCTATTATTGTTTCTTTATTTTTCAATTCTCATCTGAAGATTTAACAACCAGACATTTGGTTCAATAGGAAACAAAAAAGAACTTAGAAAGAAAGAGAAAAAGAAAATATATCCATGGTGAACACCATGCCTGGGAAAATGCTGTTAATTTTGGAGGGTTTGCAATAAAAGCATTCCGATTTTTAAGTCCTATTTCATTTTTTCCTGTTGTTGCATGAAAGATTGAAATAAGCAACCACTTCAATGAATATAAACACAAAATACTAAAAAGGTATGTAAAAAAAAATACATGACATGATCAAACTTTAAGAAATTTATTTTTCCTCCCTCCTTCACTTTCAGTTCAGAGCACTTTTATACTTTTCTTACCACCATGGTAGAAATATTCTCAGGAAGATGTATGACTTCAGAGTGCAAGGACAGTGCCAAGACAAGAGAGGTAGAAGGCTGCACATCCAGCCTAGACAAACTGATATCACACAATAAAGATACCACGCCAAAACTGGAGATTTTAGCAGAACTGACTCAAGTCCTTTCAACCTTCCCCTTACATATGAACATGATTTTTTAAATGACAGAAAAATTGCTAGTCATCCACTTCAAAATCCCAAGACCAACAAGCCATGATAGCTTGACTATAGGAAATGTGAATATTGGCCCAGGCTGAGCTGCAGGAAACAAGATAGGAAAGGTATCATCCTCCTTCAACCCTAGTACACATGAAAATGGACCTTAGGAGCTGTATTCTGCTGGCCTGCGTACATATGGCACAACCTGGGTGAACGGGATTCTTTACAGGATGAGAAAACTGTTGTGGTTTCCCTCTTTCTTCCTCATGCTAAAATCTTCCCTCCACCCTGAGAAAATGCTGCCTCTTGGTTTGATGAGTCAGAAAAGACAAAAAAAAAAAAAAAGGTAGATTCTTCCTTTCCAGTGCATTATTTTGGATGCAAGAGATCAATATTCAGCCATAGACTGCATCTGATCTAGCAACCTCAAACCCAATAATCCACTACTGATGCTTCAATCAAGACCTCAGTAAAGAAAGCTCAGGTTTAGCCCAGACACTAGGTACTGTGTCAACCTGGCATACAAATATGGTGATATATGTCTAGACATTTAACCAGCAAAGAAGAGACCTGAAATACCAGGGAATTGTCTTGAATTTGAAGTACCCAATGTAATTCAGTTTTAGGTAAATTCGTAATTAAATTCTTAATCTTGCTATACCCAGTCAACAGCTAAAAGCAAGGAAACAGCTCCTGTCCCTCCTTCCCAAGGATTTTCACACTAAAATATATAAAGTTCTTATATTTTGAAACGTATAAAATTCCAGCTGAGTGGAGTGAGTGGATTTTTACACTTTACTGCAGCAAGAAGTGCACACAGGAGGTACCTACATGCTGTACTTTGTGAAGTCTGTCTTCATTCCTCTCTGCCTGTCAACAGCCCAGAATGTTTTGTCACTACAGAAAGATGGCTAAACATTTTAATACGAAACAGTATTTTCTTTTTCAGTCCTCAGGAGGGAGAGGCAATAGCTGGGTATTTAAAGATTGCAAGCAAGATATAAGGATATGTGACTACTGAAGGATTTCCTTAGTCAACAGACCACAGACACTGGAAGACAAAAAACCCCATGGCTGAGACTGATGCTTATTCAAAATATGTTTATTATAGACTGAAAGAAGACATATGCCTACCAACACATGTGCATGCATACACAAAGACACAGGCACAAAATTATACACACACGTTGAGTGATATAATGTGAATGCAGGACAATTCTTTTTATCATTTCCATGCTTGTTGCTTGGATGATAATACCTAATGGGAAAATCTAAATGTCTAGAAGACCATATTCCTCTTGTTTGTGAGCATGGCTAGCAATCCACACATCAGGCCTGGTAATAGTAGGGTTTGTTCCATATCTGAGCACATCCTCTGCTACGGTGTCTGAAAATATCCCGAGTGCTTATTCGAAGCATAGAGAGATGGTGAATGAAGACTTGTACAAACATGCCAAGTACATGTCAACACTGAGAAGCAGACCCTGCACTTTTAAGTGTGTTTTTTGTCATTTGTGCTGAAAATGCTTCAGATTGCAGCCAGTCGCTCTGCTGTTGTCTCATCTCTCACTTCACCGAGCTTTAGTACTTGCCGCTGAGAGAGCACCCTTTTAAATTGCTGGCTCAAATCCAAAACCAAAAAGGGCACCCTCGAGTTTAATGATCCCGACAAAGATGAACAATGTTGAAACAAGTTACAGAAGCAAAACCAGTCAGAAATCAAAGTACATCTCTACTAAAGCTTGGGATTCTGCAACAAGCCTAGTCAGAATTGGATTCACTGCCTTTCTCTTACAAGATGTGCTCAAAACCAGCAGAAAGCTGACAACTATTGTGATTACCGTTCCAGAATCACAGAGGAATGTTTTGGCTTTGGACTTTTTTTTAATTTTTCAGTTTAGTTGCTGTTAATAGGCATTCATGTCACTATCTGAATTAGAGAATGAACGTTAAAAGAAAATATTTCTTACAGACAGAACAGGGAGGTTTATGTCAGCCCTTTGCTGCTTCTGGAAAGTCACTTTGTGGTTTTCCTCTGAAAAATTCCTCTCTTACACACATAAGAGCTTTTATTCCATAGGGTTCAAACAGATCAGAAGAGCTGTCTAACAAACTACGTTTTTAATCATCATTAGATGATCTCCAAGGTGTCGTGTAGTTGTCTGATGCTATTGAAGACTAAAGTGTTTCAGCTATTCTCGGACAGAAGGTAATATATATATGCATGGGGTTGGTTCCTGATGTCTCTGAAGGTACATGTTTCACTATTCTGTATAATTTGGACTTTCTAAGGTTTATGTACAGAAACATCACATTTCATAACTCAGCTGAAAAGAAATGAAATTAATATCTGTCCATCACCTGCCAGTATAGAGTGGATTTTCATATATAACCAGGGGTAACTGCTGGCACTCTTGGATGTTGCTAAGAACTCAGAAGGAATTAAATAGCCAAATTTACAACCAAAGGAAACTACATAAAGCCTTAAAACTCCTATGAACTCTGAAAGAATTCTCCTCTGTCTATGAGGTTTTTGCCTCTGTTGTCATCATAGTCACTGCAGCCAGTGTAACTGGTTAAGAGACAGAGTCACTATAAGCATCATTTTTATTCACTAAACATTAGTGAATGTTCTGTTCACTAAACATTTGATAAAATTACCTGATCTAGTTAGCTCTTGGATCTCTCCAGCGTTCGTTTCTTGGCTGGATCCACAGCAAACATGATCAGCTCTTCAAATCTGTGCTTGCTGTGGTCCCTGTATCCTTTCCAAAACTTCACTTCACAGTCCCACTCTTGCATAGATATTTGTTCAATACAAAATAACCCGGCACCCTGCTCTGACCTCAAGGTGGAAGAATGATTCAATGAACACTGTGCAACCTTGTGATACAAGAAACCTGAATTTGTTTCTGTGTTCCGACACATTTTATAGCTTGACTTTGGATGAGTCATTTACTTTCTTTATGTTTCTACGCCCTTTATGGAAAAAAACAAAAGCAAAACAAACGAACAAAAAAACCCAAACCCACAGAATAAATAGCAGTCACTTGACTCAAAGACTACAATGAAATGCTCAGGCATGAGAGCTACACGTCCCAGGAAAGTACTTCAGATAGTGTTTTTCTTGTGCTGTTCCAAACACTTTCTTCTTCCTCCAGCACACTGGGCAATTTGTGCTCCAGCAGCTTGCTGGTATTGAATCGCTTTCCACAAATGCCCACCAACCATTCCTACTTCATGCCATAAATGTTTTCTATAGCTCATATTTAAGAAGACAGCTTTGGAATTGGCAAAGTGGAAACCTGGCTGAAGGGGTTGGACAGTGACTATCAACCCGCATTTATCCCTACTGCAGTCTCATGATTTTTTTTTTCTAGACCTGAAATCTCTCCTTGAATACTTTTGAAACTCTCTTGCATAGCACTGATTACAGGCAGACAATGGAAGTCTTTCAAAATCTTTAATGATTCAATCAAGTATCATCTCTTTTTTAAGCCTTGGTGAAATATATACAAAACACTGCACACAGCATGACTGTTTTGGGGAGCAGTTTATCACTTCAGAGACAGATCTACACTGGGATCTTCATGCTATCCTCTCCTACAATTGTAGTTTTCAAATAGCTTCTGTCTGACAGCACAGCCAAACAGCCAGGAATTTTACAAAAAAAGATGCTAAACAAAACAGTGGAAGATCATTGTAAAGGTTAAATGTGGTAAATTTTATTCAAGAATTACCAGCACAGAATGGATTAATTCTGCACTGGTTTATATCCATACAACCTGACTAACTCTGGTAGGAAGCAACAAAGAGCAGAACTAGATTTTTTGAAAGATAGGGAACCGAGAGTGCCTTATGAAGAAGGCAGGTTCCCCCAGGGTCAGTGTCTCTGGCAACAATACACAGTGAGTTTGAGCAGCAGTAGTTTCAAAGAAGGGTCACAATCTGCATTCCCATTAAGTTCAGCTATAAAAATGCATCAGCCTCTCAAAAAAAAAATCTGAACACGCACATGCAGTGCTGAGTTTGTAGTGATCTTTACATGTAACAGAGTAGGATCTATATTAGAACAGAGTCCCTGTCTCAGGAAAGCTATGGTTCTCCAGTGGGGTACATCCAAGTCACATGAGGACTTCAGGAGCTTGCTTTCTTTATAACATCTGAGTGTCACAGGTCAAGGAGTCTTTGGTAGACAGAGAGTCACAGGAATGTTACTGGGCTTTGGGTCAAATGATGTAAACCATAGGTACTACAGATTGCCAGCACTACTGAAAAACAGCAACACAATGGCACACGGAGATGTGGGACAAAGTAGTCATGATATGACTATTGGTCACACCATGGTATTAAGATTATGTGGAATACCCACAAAATCGTGTTGAAAGTGAACGTGAAAGACACACTCAATAACAGCATTGAGACAAAGAGCAAGAGCTGACTATCAAGCACATACTACTATGCAATGATGGAGAATATTTAAAGAACCTCTTCATGTGGGATTCGGCTCCATATTCAGACATACAAATTTAGGTGACTACATGTGCACCTAGGTACTCTCCCCATTGCAGTCAATAGAATTGGTGGAGCCTGGAGCTTTTCCAGTGCACTCTAAAATAGGAAAATCAGAATTGCGGCTGGTCAGCTAAGTAGACTGTTTCTAAGTCTCTCATTATTTCCAAGAAGTTTAATAGTTTTGAAACTCTTTTTAAAACCCTTCATTTTTCCAGTAACCTACCTGAAATGAGAATAAAGTATTCCAGTACTAGTCACTGAGCCTCAGTAAAGACTTAATATTTCCTTCCCATCAGTATTGGTAGTCCCCCTCACACAAAGTCCAACAGAATACAAAGCCATATTAAAGCCTGGATCTTTATATTCATATGTGAAAATATTTGGCTTTTTAAATTATTATTATTATTATCTTCTTCCCTGAATGTATTCAAACATCACATCAAAAAAGTTAGCAGGTAAAGTGCTTTTAAAGTTACATAAATCAGAAATCATATTTGTTAACTTAGCTGACCCTAATATGGTAATTAACATAGAACTAATCTCTTGAGGAGATATAAAACATATGAAATCAAGACAATCTGGAATCCAGCCCAGCAAAAGGGTTATATAAAGAGGATGTACTGAACCATTTAGTCAACATTTAGTCTTTTAAAAGAAGGTTCTAAGTGCTAAATTTTAAAGTGCTAGAATAAACTAAAAAATTGAGGACTTTATTCCTAAACCCATGAAGCAGAATCTTAATTACATCTTCAGAATGAGATAATTTCTTATGCATAAACACTGTTCACAGGTTAACCATCCTTTTTGCTAGAGGGTTTTGTCAGCTAGGAAGATTCATTCCTTTAAATTAAAAAAAAATAAAACAAAAACCAGACACACGTTGTCAGTCTTACTGCAATGGCAAGGAACAAAGCTGGCAAGAGCATCTAGTGGCCAAATCATTGTCTTAGTCTCTCTAGCAAAAAACTCCAGCTAAAAGCTGGAGAAGAGATATGCTATTGGAAAAACAAAGGCATAACCTGTTTTTAAAATAAAAACAACACAAACATTCCAAAGAAGGGGAACAAATCCATCAAGAAATGAGGACAGTGAAAAAAAGAATAAGGGCTAAGAAGAGAAAGAGTCCTTTACAGGAGGACTTATAGTCTTATACAGAGAACCCATCACAGAATCATAGAATGGTTTGCTTTGGAAGGGACCTTAAAGATCATCTAGTTCCACCCCTCCTGCCATGGGCAGGGATACCTTCCACTAGATCAGGTTGCTCAAAGCCTCAAAAGTTCTCAAAAGCAATGAAAACTAAGCAGATATTTGCTAGTCTCCACCCTCCGTAACTTCCAGGTACTTTTCTGTCAGGGAAGAGGTCTCATCCCTTGTTCCTTTGCCGACTTTGGATCTTCAATTTCTTTGAGGGTCCAAAAATGTTGAAATGCGATCCTGAGATGAGCACAAATAAGCTACAGAGGAAACTCAAAAGTATCACACTGCAGGACTGTATCACCAGGAAGAATGCAATTGTGTGCGCAGCATCAAATTGACAGGGCACCATCCAAGCCCACCTGCCTTAGGAACCTTTCTAATTCAAAGCTGTGATTCACACAACATATTGGCGACAGTCCAAAAACAAGGGAGGGCAATTTTCAAACAGGAATGTATTGCTTTCTCCTAGTGCCTCGGAGGTCAGACGGACATAAAGGAAGTCTATTTCTTTCAAGAAGTGTATGGTTGCATCCTTCACAAGGCAAGTGGTGATTTCTAATCCCCCCATTTTATTAACCCAAATCAGCATGCACCCATTAGACAACACAGGAAGGAAGCATAAGAAACCTGTTAGATGGAGAAGCTGCTTTTTCATGCCAACAGTCTAAATATCCTCCCATCATCACTCACAAAGGCTAAACACATACCTCAATCCCAAAAAACTCTAAGCAAATTTATCAGGGGAAGCCCTAAAGATGCCTAAATATGATAAATACAATTAAATAGGCGCATCTACATTTTAAAACTTGTAGACTTTGCAAGGGGGACACAGAAATTGGAGCTTTATTAGGCACTGAATAATTCCCATGTCATTTAGATCTCTTCTTTGCCTTGAGCAAGCAACTCTTCCCCTTGACTGTTTGTACAGCCTTGGCACTAGGGGTCCATCATTCCCAGCATTTAGCTCTCGAGGCTCTGACAGCCGAACATATTTAGTCTTATAAATAGAAAAACATTTGCGTCAGCCACTACACTATGTTAATTCCCTAAATTGCCATATTTTCATTACTCATTATAAAACATCCCTTTTCCCCCCTCATCAGGGAATGATCTCTTGTGTAAAGGAGATAAATGTGGTTAACAGTCTAATTAATCCTCACATTAGATCATATTTTCTTAGAAGGAAATACTTAAATTTATAGAAGGCAAAGAAAGAATATCAATGAAATGGAAGCTCCCCTTTCTGAAAAAGACAGTTCAAATTTTCTGTCCGCTTATAGTCTCTCTAATTGCAGCACTTTAGCCATTATTCCTTTCATCCATAGCATTTCCACTCCCATTTCTCAGGAGGACCTTGCAAAGATGATAGCCCTCTGCCTGTTAAGCCACACTCCCACCACAGTGGATTCCCATAGGAATAGAAGAATCTTCTTTGCTCGCATGACTGGACAAACTTCCCTTCGCTCTTCCTGTTCTCCCCAAGTTATCTGCCACAATACTGGAATTATACTGCAGCACTGAATAAACTTTACAGTACAAGTATTCATAATGGGTGGTCTAAGTGTCCCCACTTGACAAAAATTTCTTTGAATTTTCTATCATACATGACCTAGTCTTATAACCAGTGTGGTTATTCTTATTTACTGGAGGACCAGATAATCAGGTAACTATTAGGATATTTCATAGGGCAATGAAGCAGCAATTAATTTGTTAATAATTGCTCAGGGCTTTGAAGAGGTAAATAGCTGTAAGTGCTGGGTACTATAATTGAGAAATTGCTAGATGCAGACAAACTGAAAAACAAAATTTCATATCTGAAATTGCTACAGAGCTATTCACCCTCCATCTGCGGATACTGTTCTTGCAGCAGCTATTGATTGCACAGCAGTAAGCTTGAGAAGGCTTAATTCTGAAAAAATAGCAGGTGAAATGCTGGTCTTATTTAAGCCAATAAACACCTTGCCTTGACTTCAGAGGGTCCCTATCTTGAGAAACTAACTTTCATGGTGATAGTTTTCTCATTTAGGCACCAGCAGGTCATTCTAGGTAAGAAGATTTATTTCTCAAGAAGCCACCTTATCTGCACACAATGATTGACTGGAATCATTGGCTGTGTCCACCTCAGGTGCTTTAGCATTATTGCAGGGGGAAGGCAGGTATGAAGAAAAAGCTCCTCTGCTTCCATGCCTGGGGATCAGTTTCAATAGCTTAAAATACCTGAACTAGTGGGTATCATGCTCATAGGTGGCAGTGAATATACCCATATTGCAAATCAGACTTAATTTTTGCTTCTTTACCTTGTCTCATATTAACCAATATCGTTAGAGCCACTTTGACAATTAATTGGCCGCAAAGTGCTGCCACCTCGTTCTGCATCGATCACCAGAAGACAGTGACCTGCAGCAAGGAGTGACTTGGGCAGGGATCAGCCTGGCTCACCACAGAGTCATTAACGATTTGCATCACCGATGGAGGAAAAGCAGCATTACTGTAGCTCAGACACTGTAAAAAAGGTATAAGGGGATTATCTACTGTGGTCTACTGGATTGAGAAATCCCAAAGAAATTTGCCTTCTAAAACTAGAGAGACAGCTAAAATGTTGTCTCTCTAGACAAGAAATCAAGTAAAATCATCCTTCCACTAATGAAAAAATACCGAATTAAGGGCAATACGACTTGCCTTATATGTGCTCTTCCAGTACAATGTGCAAAAACTGGTCTCACAGTTGTGTATGGAGGATTTGTACAGGGAACTTGTTTGCAATATCCAAGAAAACAAAATCTGCTTTTCCAGACAAAACTTGATACTGAGGTCAACCTGGATGCGTAGCAGCTCAATTCCATTTGCAGTCTAACCTGATTTTAGAGGCACAACACCCAGGGTAGAGAAAGAGCAGGTTAATAGTGCAAACCCGTGCCTAAACCCAAGCAAGCAAATCTTCAGGGGATTAGACTTTTCTACCCACAATACGATCCAAATCACTCTGCTTTGTTTTGTGATATTTCTTCATGTTGTCTGTCAAATACTGAGTTGGCACCACTGGATTGATTGCTCCCAAAACACGTTTCCTCACATTTCTAGTAAAATTAAACAAGTTTAAGCAACAGCTCAGTTTGCTTTCAAAAATACAGAATCATAGAGTGATAGAATCATTTAGGTTGGAAAAGACCTTTAAGATCATCAAGTCCAACCACTAACCTAGCACTGCCAAGTCCACCACTAAACCACATCCCTAAGCAAGTCTTTTAAATACCTCCAGGGATGGTGACTCAACCACTCCCCTGGGCAGCCTATTCCAACACTTGACAACCCTGTCAGTGAAGAAATTTTTCCTAATATCCAATCTAAACCTCCCCTGGAAATGAGGCCATTTCCTCTTGTCCTATCACTTGCTACTTGGGAGAAGAGACCGGCCGATTTTGTGGCAGTCAAAAAGATCTGTGGCCTCTCCCTGATCCCCAAAATAAATCATTGAGCTGAAAAACAGCATTTGAAGCATTATGGGTAAACAGTCACTTCTGGTAATACAAGCATGTGGAGCCCAGCCACAGAGCTTGGGTACGTGGAAACCCAAAACTCTCCAAGGCTCATTAGAACAGTAGGGAGCTCACTGCAGTAAGAAGCAACCTTCAGCTTGCTTGCAGTTAGGTAGGCAAAAAATAGAACTGGTTTGCTTAGCACGAGCTTTCTTTGTGTTGCGAGAAAGCCACTAACATCTAGGAAAATGAAATGAAACAAAACAATCCTTTCCATAAAGAGATTCGGTCACATGAGACTGAAGAAACACTCTGAAATACAAAGGAAAATTCACCATTCCTCATTTTTTGGTCAGCTATTATGTGATAAAATGGACTACCCTGAACAGAGTCAGATGAGGCAGCATCTCAAGAAAACACAGCTCAAACCTACACCACAGTGTCTTTGGAGACACACAGTGCAAAGGCGCTGATTCTGCAGGAAAACAGCAGCATGAAGAAGCCATTTTTTACGTTGCAGATGCCCAAATAAAATAGAAGAAACTGGATTATGCAGGTTCCCCACAGCTTTACGAAGACATCTGAAGTATAGAAACTAATCAGTGGGGTTTTTTTTAATCAGTCTTCATCTGAAGTATAGAAACTAATCAGTGGGGGGTTTTTTAATCAGTCTCATACTACTGAAGGTATCTTGTATTTCTTTTTCAGTTTTGCACTGGAAGTTTCTTGCCTCAGCGCGCTACAAAGACAGTAGATGTTTTAAAGCTGCATATGTTCATGTTCGTGTTGTCGTTCCAAGACGGAATTATCATCATCAACTTCACTTGGTAAAGCTTGTTAGCATTTCTGTGTCTTAACCAGTCTAATTAAGGCTGCTTTTTCCTGAGTGGAAAGATCACAGTAAAAAAATAAACATTTAGCACCTACATCCCATCTCCCAAATTTTTGTATAGTTTTGAGAAACACACAATGGTGTGTAGCAGTTAATGTATTTGGACAACTTGGGGGGGGTTGCAGGTGACATACTGGCTGAAGCACAATCAAAGATGATAAACTATCTACCCTGAACCCTGGGTATTGCAACCACAATAAATAAATAAATAAATGAATGGAATTGAACACGGATTCAAGGTGACTCTTCACCAGAGATTCAGTGCTACAGAACATAACAAGGTGTCGCATCCATCTTTCTTCCTCTGGAACTCTTACCACTACATCTCTAGGTATTCGAAGACAAACCTGCAGATCTAAAAATAAACAGATCCAAGACAGTGAATAACGGATTCCTCTTCTCCGTTTGACACCAATCGTAGTAATGAGACCTTCGTTGAAAAATAAACAAGCTACATAATTAGTCTGCTATCCTAAGTCTCTTATATTCCTCATTTCAAGGAACATCAGTCACTCGCATCCCACATTACTTCCATTCCACTCAAGCTGGCGTCCTTCTTACTGCTACCACAGAGCATTAATTCTGTCAGAAATGCCAAATCACATAAGCAAAGTGATACAGAACATTGTTTACAACAGTGTAAGGAATCTCATAATGTTTTATATTTCCTGCCTAAATTATATACATGTTTCCACTTCACATTTGAGCCTTGGCAGGCTCAGAATTGTGCTTAGCGGCTCAGTTAAGAGGTGAGTTCACACTCGCACAAGATGCTCATATAACTCCACGTGAACCGGTCAGGTGTTGGAAGATAGCTTCCAGATCACAACCGCACAAATCGAGGAACACAGCACACTTTATAAAACCTGACTATTAAAGGATATCAGAGAGGAAAAGAAAGATGTAATCTCTAACCTTAAGGGAATGCACACCATTCAGCTACCACCGTCTCCTGGCTGGCTTGCTGACTGATGACAAGAGCTACAGATGGAAAAGGTGGGAGGGAGTTAAATGGAAAGCTGTCCAGCTCTTACACTTTCCAGACTGTCAACAGCTCTTCTCTGTTACTTCTTATGAAGTTTTTTCAGTTTCCCTAGGAAGAATTGTTCATAGCTTTAATTACTCTGGATTTCTAAGAAACAACATTGAAACAGAAAACAAAGGCACCGGAGTTCTTCGCTGCTCCTGAATTCAGTAAGGACCATGTCATTGACTCCCACCAGCTTCACGGGGACCCTCAGAGAACAATTACAACAGGTCAGCACAATTTAGGGACAGCTTCTTTCAGGGGTTGGCTGTCCAAAGTTTAATTATGAGCCAGAGGGGCCCATCTTTTTTACAAGATCCACACACTTCCAAACTGATACCTGTTTCTCTGAGCTCCTCCAGTGACCTTTTGTCCCAGGCTGAAACTCAACAATTCCCTCAGATCAGCCTGTACAACTGAGGAATCTCACTAGGGCTAGATTGTAAATATGACATTGTTTTTCCTCCTTACCCTTTCACCTCCTATTTTCAAAAGCCAGTTGTGTGCAAACTGAACTGAAAAGAGAGTAATAAGGTTTGACAGAGATCTGAAGCCTAAGATAACATCTCACCAAGGCGTTAAGTCTCCCGAGCCTTTTGTAATAAATAAATGGCATACTGTAAAACACAAATGAGCATCACTGCGGCTGTGATTTCATTGTCCCGATGGGGAACCTGTGCCTGGCACGAGGCCAGCTATGTAATTCAATGCTGAGAGAGAGCGCACAAATGGACCTTGGGAGGAGGATCGATTTTAATGTAATCCCATCTACTAATCAAAAGAGACTGAGGGATTAACATTCACTAGGAAATGTCTGCTCAAAGTTGTCATAGTTTATTGATAAAGATAGCTTTGTTTTAATTAAGATACAAAATGCCATTTCCAGGTCTAATTTTAGCTGCAAATAATCGATTATTGATGATGTGTCTGGCTGAATTTTTTTAACCTGCCCTAGAATGTTGTTTTTTGAACTAGATCGGTCAGTGTGGGTTGGTTTTTCATACTGCAAGGAGAGCACATTCTCATACTTTCTTCATCCTCCAGGCATGAGTTTTCCATAGTTTCTTACTTTCCCAATATGATATGCATTGTTGGCCCCATGCTAAACTCAACTCATGACTCTCCATCCACCGCTGTCTATCCACCTGCAAGACTGTATCCCACTTTGTCTATCCTATGACATGCTGAAAGCAGCAAGCCAATAAGCACACCTGAGAAGTCCAGATGACATCTCAAAAACCCAAGCAAGACGTGCCCAGATAGGTTATCATCTCCTGCATTATCTCCTCAGAGAGAGCAGAAAACACCGCACCTGGTCTAGGCCAGGTGAGTTTTCCAAGATAAACAGAACTGACTTGCTTAAAACTACATTCAGCGACAAAGCGTAAGACCTGTATCTTCTGAGCCCTGTGCCTCACCCTCCCCGTCACTCTTGAATATTACCATCTGTAAACGCTAATCCTGTAAATCCTTTTGACTGCACTTATCTTTCAAAAATACAAATCACAGAAACGGCCATTTTCCGTGCAACACGGCAAACTGACGCATGCTTTTATGCCCCACAAGAAGCTTCATCCACCAGTGGGGCAGCGCTTGCAGAAGATGTTGTCCACACAGATGGTACTTCCCCCTGAGTCTCGGAAAGCAACTACAAGCCAAGGGTTAGCTTCACAGGGCTGGCAAACCTTTTCTGATCTAGTGCTGTAACACAGACAGTGTTAGGCTGAGCAGCGATATGTGGAAAGGCAGGGTGTTTGCTGCAGTGGGGTGTACAAAATCATTTTCCCAGTTTCCTTCGTTCTGGGTTTTCCTCACTCAAAAAAAGCTGCAGGGTTTTGCCACAAATCAAACACAACACACCCTAGCCTCTGCAAGATTGTGGGGGCGAGCGAGGACCCTCTGACATAATCTCACCAAATCTTAGGCTCAGACCCAGGTTCAGAACTGACTTGTGCATCTGGAGTCTCTGACTGTAACAGGCCACGGATGCAGATAGTTTCATCACATTGATCTTAAACACTGAAACTTGAACGTGTTTTCTGATTTGACTCAAATCACCGTGCGTTCCTATTCCAAATGTTCGTGTTCAAGGAGCTACATACAAGTCGTCAGGCCAGGGCACAGAGACTAAATCCTACATGCACTAAACTGCGTAGCCTCACAGCCTGACTTATCCTCTGCTGATCTCCCACTTCCATCATTTGGACAGGTTGCTTTCAAGGTGTGATTTAAATTAAAAGCTCGGGCTTTACTTCTTTGACGAGCACTCAGTTGCCTTCATCTCCCTGCTGCAGAGCTGTCAGTGCAAATTCACCCCTGCTCGTTTCCCAGGCCTGCTGATAGCTCTTTATTCATACCTTGCCAGTACAAAGTACGGGGCTTATTCCCCTCCCACCCACTTATTTGCAATCAGCTGGTGCAACTGTGACTCATCCACTTCTGATACAGACTTCAGAGACCCATTCAAGGAGTTTATTAGCTGATCTCACAGTAGCTGTAGCCTTCGTAATTAGTTGCGACCATTTAGAGAGGAACAATTTTAAAGATTGCCATTTTCTTTCTCTTCTTTGCCTGGGTTAGAAGGGGATGGGGTCCTTCTAGAAGACAGATGGCAGCGAGATAAGAACATGGTCCTACCCAGGAAAATGATCCCCTCCCCAGTACAGCAGGTCTGGATGGTCAGAACTCTATAGGAGAAGAGAGAGAGATGGGAAAGCAAGCCCCCTTCCTATGGAAAGATGATGAGATTTTTGAGAAAGAGAGTTTTGTTATAGGTTGGAAGGAAAGGGAATGAAGGTATGGAGAGGGAAGCCAGGGAATGAAAGGAAGAACATGGATGATCCAGAAAATACAGCAATCTCAAGCCCACCTAAGATGAACGGGCTACAGATATCAATAAAAATACGATATTTATTTCTGCATCACTTCAGTTGATTTCAGGGACCTGTTCAATCCTCAGAGCTGAACAAGCTTCCAGGATGCAGAACTCACACTCTGCTTCCCACCAAGCCAAAGGAGGGAAGGAGTTGAGCATCTCTTATGAGACAAACAAGCACAAGGATAAACCCACCTCAAGACCATCCTTCCCAAACTGGACAAAAGCGGAGAAGAAAGAGATTTAATTTTGAGGGTAAGGAAGGGAGGAAAGGAAGGAGCTATCCTCCAAAACCAGAGGAGACAGGTCAGCACAGCTCTCTGTCTTGGCTAACGGGGAGAAGGACAAAAGGGAAAGCAAATACCTGGGAGCCATGTCCTAGCAGTCAGCATGGTGGTTTGCTGGGCTTAACACTGAGATGAAACAGAAATGTGGCAGGTTCCTATGCAGGGACAGCAGAGACGAGGAGAGAGAAGCCGAGGGTAAATGAGCAGGAGGCAATGGTCAGGACGTGTCCATGAAACTGGAGATGAACAGGCCAACCCTACTACATGCTGAAGCACCGCTGAAGTCAGGACCTGTTCCACTCAGGGAATTATGCCTGGGCAAATTAACATGAAACAGTAACGGCACAAAACAATTGCAGGGAAGTGGCTATGAGACTATTTCCCTTGTTTCTGTGGCAATCTGCCGTACGGGGACATGGAGATAAGAACGGGACCAAGCATTACATGAAGTTCATTATATTGAGAGCTATTTTACATAACTCTGCCTCCATCCTACATGTGACCTAGGGGAGGTCATAGAAGATGCTGGCAAAGAGGAGAAAGAGAGCCAAGCTGTGAAGGGGTGTTTCTAAGCTGGGAGGAAAAAAAAGAAAGAAAATGCCTACTGGAGCTTTGCTACCTTTAGCCTTCCTCTTTTAAATGTACCATCATGAACACTGCGGGTTTTAACAACTGCCTTTTACAATCACAGCTACACGATAATAGCAAATATTAAATCCTGCTATGGTACAATGGGGATTTTGTCTTGAGAAAGACACTGAATGTTTTAATCTACTGTGGTAAGCAGA
Source organism: Fulmarus glacialis (assembly GCF_000690835.1). Classification (NCBI taxonomy): domain Eukaryota; kingdom Metazoa; phylum Chordata; class Aves; order Procellariiformes; family Procellariidae; genus Fulmarus; species Fulmarus glacialis. The sequence goes on along the minus strand of NW_009203405.1, from coordinate 30,332 downwards.
TGGGTCTCCTTTGAGCCCTGAAGAAAAAATTACTAATAATCAGTTTATTATAGGACAACTTCACCATGCAGGTGGAAAAAAAAAAACTGTTCTCAGTTTTGTTTTCTGTTGTCATGAGCGTCTTATTTCTCTGTGTATATACTGAGCCTTGGCATTCTGCAGTGCCTTTGTATTTCCTCCCCTCCATTTTCAGTATAGAGTTCACTATTCTTATTTTCTACGCATTGAACAAATGGAATTCTCTTTTTTACAGAAAAAAAAAAAGTGCTGAGAAAGTTAATTAACAGGTTTGTTTTTTTAAAAAAAAATCTTGCATAACACACTATGCAGCACCAAACCAAGGTTTCTGAGTGTTTTTAGCAAGGAAGGCACTGTGACATTTAAAAAGCAAAGCAAAATACAGATAGCATTCCATGTACTAAAGTCTAGTGTTACGTGCACTATGACCTAATAATTTCAGCACTGAAAAAAAAAAACCTACACGTGCACTATGACCTAATAATTTCAGCACTAAAAAAAAAACCTACGAACATCTCTATGTATGGATAGGGGTTTATGAACCAAGAAATGGAGTTCAGAGCACTGAAGACAAATGTGGCACACAGATATGCGATAGCAAGACCAATGCCAGAGGTTTCAATGAAAAGTAAAAATAATCCTGTAATGACAAACTAGACAAACTGTATCTATGAGACAAACCGGCAAGATACAAACTGGATGGGTGGTCTGCGAGATCAGTAGGAAATTGGCTAACAGGCCGCGCTCAGAGGGTGGTGATCAATGATTTTTACTCTGGCTGGCAGCCTGTCACAAATGGGGTCCACACCAGGGATCAATATGGGGCCCCACGCTGCTCAACATCTCCATAAACGACCTCAATGATGGGACTGAAAATACGTTTACCAAGTTTGTTTATGACACCAAACTGGGTGCTGAGTTGGACACATCAGGAGGGAGAGCCATCTTACAGAGAGACCTGGACAGGCTGGAACAGCGGGCAAGCAACAACAGTGTGAAGTTTAACAAAGACAAGTGCAAAGCCCTGCGCCTGGGATGACATGACCAAAGAGCCCAGTACAGGCTAGGCTCTGTGTGGCTGGGGAGCAGCCTTGCTGAAAGGGACCTGGGGGTCCAGGTGGACAACCAGCTCAACGTGAGTCAGCAGTGCGCTGCTGCAGCAACAAAGGTAAATTGGATCCTGGGCTGCATCCACCAGCGCATTACTAGCAGAGACAGAGACGTGATCGACCTATATCTACTCAGTGCTTGTCTGGCCACATTTGGAGTACTGTGTCCAGTCCCCACAATTCAAGAAAGACATGGACAGACTGGAGAGAGTCCAAAGGAGAGCTACAAAGATGATCAAAGCAGGGATGGAGAACCTGCCCTATGAGGAAAGACTGCAGGAGGTCTCTTCTGACTGAAGGTCACTTCTCCCTTGAGAAGAGCAGGCTCAAGGGAGACCTTATCACAATATTCCAGTACTTAAAGGGCAGCTACAAAGAGGATGGAGGCTTTCTCTTCACAAGGAGCCCATAGAGAAGACAAGAGGCAACAGGTACAATTTGCACCGGGAGAGGTTTCATCTCTGTGTAAGAAGAAATTTTTTACTGTGAGAACAATCAGTCACTAGAATAACCTCCCCAGGGACATGGTAGAGTCCCCATCTATGGATGTCTTCAAGATACGATTAGACAGGCTGCTAGATGATCTCATCTTGTCTCCCTTTCCCATGAAATGTTGGGCCGAATGATATTTTGAGGTCTCTTCCAATCTGGGCTATTCTATGATTCTATGATAATGAAAAGTGTATTTCCCAGTAGGCAGGTTTTGTCATAATTTCCCTCAGATATTGCTTGATGCAAAAATGAACCTGATGGGAATCTTTCCATTTTTTTCAGCCTCAGTGTCAGCACCTGGGAGATTTTAAACTCAACCTGTAACCACAAATGTTTTCATTGACTGTAAAAATGAGCAGTACTTTTTGCCCTCTCCACCATTTTCTTTCCTTAAATTCCTCTAAGCCTTGGCCTCTGTTTTTTTTCTTAGTTTTTTTTTTTGCAAGCTTCATGGCTTAAAAACATTTTTTAATCTACATTCAATGTATTGCCTTTCACTTTCACAGAATGCTATCTTTCTTTTATATTTTGGAAAATAAAAGAGACAAATGTAAATTGTTTCACCTTTTATTATTCTCAGCACTCACCAGATAGTTCTGCAGAGCACCACCGCACCTAGCCTGGCATATAAGCTACCCTGCTGATATCAAAACCAGGAGTGAAAACCCTTCCCCATGCAAGGGGAAGTTTTTCCATTAACTTCATCGGAGCTGACAACATCAGTACCTGGCCCTTCAGGTAAGGGATTTTCTACATTCACAGCTGAAATAACCTATTCATCCTACTCAAATCCAAAGCATAGAAAAGTCTTCCTATCACTAGTAATTCTGTTCACCTGCTTCTGAAGCCTCCTACTTATGATGTGGACTCCATTGGAGACTGACCAGATTAAAATGCACTATGTTAGGATATGCCATGCTTCTGGTAAGACATTGTAATATTTTGGAGAGCACACCCATGGGACCTATAGCAAGCAATTCTCTGACTGTGAGTGGGTGAGTATTTGTGTTCAGATTCATGTTCAAAATGAAAACCCTGTATTTCCCACAAAATAGCATTTTTTCACAGAAATAAAAATATTTTGATGGCTCTGCAACACCGTGTTTCAGTGAATCAGCACATTTCATTTTGAGGTTTTGCGGTTTTTTTCAATCGTACATAGCTTTTTTTGTCTAAAACAAATGCAACTTGAAATTAAAAAAGGCATTTCAAAACAAAACAATAGGATTATGGAACACTTAATTTCCAGCTTTTTCCCAAAACAAATTTTAGAAGATCAATAATTCCCACAGGTTGATGTTAATTTAAGTGAAAATATTTTTTAATTGACAAATATTTCACTGCAGGGAAAAAAGAATCATTAATTCCTATATTCAGAAATAATCCTCATCCCAGTTCTTATGCACCAAATATTCTATTTACTCACAGAGGATTTTATTTACTGAGATAACCACGAATGTAGAAAGGTTTTCTGGAGGATCTCCCCTCAAGTGGCGAGAATTTATTTAGAACCCAGCAAGGCCAATGAATCATTCAAGTTACTTCTTTCCATTGTACATTACTTTGTATTCATCAACACAGAATTTAATTTTCCTTCATACAGCTTTGTTAAGTTTCCACAAGTCTCGCCTAAGCGTAATAATTCTGCATTTTCTACTATCTTTATTTCTTTGTTGATCATTAAATCAACGATCTGGAAAAAAAGGATGTACTCAACACTGATTTGGGGCTTACAGTAAATTTGCTGAGACTTGACAAAGATTCATAAACAAAACAAGATAAATGTTGTTCCTAAAATTAAAAGGAGGAAGTTTCCATTCTCTCTCAGCAGTTCCATTGCTCCAGACTGGAAGAGACAAAATTTTTAAATGAATAGTTTAGGTTCTTGGTGAGAACCCACCCACCTGACCTGCAAATCGTACCGAAGCAACCACAGAAGTCAAGAGAACAGCAGTTGTTCAAGTTCATGTACTTCATTGCACAATGGTGGAGAGAGAAGAAAACAAGCATTTAACTTGTCTTCTCAACATATTGTCAGCAATGTCTGGGACACAACTTTCGCCAGCAGCTATAGCCGCTCGCGTCAGCGGTTGCAGCGGCAAAGCATCTCAGCCTCCTTCCTGCCCCCCCAGCCACAGTCGGTGAGGGCACCACAGGTTGGACCGGCAGAGCACATCCAACAGCCGGAGAGCGGCTGCCGTGAGAGCCACCGGTGTGCGAAGCGTGGCGCTCAGCACCGGGGGAGCTGGAGACAGAGGCACGTTGACTGTATCTTACATACATCATCCAGGTTGACAGGTCTGTGCGTGGGGTGGGGGAAGACAGGCATGGGTCTGGGGCTTAGTTTACTGTCCGGATTTTTCAATTTTTTCCCAATTCTACACACCTCAGGCTTTAGGTATTCGTCCGGCATCATACTGCTGCTCTCCTTGACTTCAACCTGCTGTGAACAAGCCAGGAAAAATCTACAACCACATAAGAAGTTTAGGCTCCAGAGTAACAAGAGGCAAGGTCCAGGTGGGAGTCCTGACAAAGGCAACAAGGGCCAAGCCTCAGCATGACTTATTGTCGCTCTAATAGCAGTTGTAGGAACAAGGCCTTAAGGTGCAATTCTTTTCACAAGGTTATTGATTTGCTTACTACCAGACATACTTCATCCCTTTGGGAATCAACTTCCAACCCCTCTTCTCTTCCCACACAGAAAAAGCTATCAAGGTACAAATAAGATATTCACAACCAAAAGTGTTGTCTGCAAAGAACTGCTGGTGAATAATGGAAATTTCCTCCACGGAAGTGTTTGGGGTTTTTTTTTTTTTTCCCCTCTCTTAATGTGCAGCCATAACATCTGCTAATACCAGAAACATGCATATTTCTTTAAGAGAAGCTGTGTGTTCCCATAAATGCACCCACACAAAGCACTAAATTACTCCTCCAAACAAAGGGTACTGCATATCTGAACCACTGCAGAGGTGTGCTTAAGCTATCTCTGAACAAGCTCTCTCAGGGCAGGGAAAGGATGCTGCTCTGCTTGGGCTAGAGCACCCTACCAAACAGGTGTGGATCCCAGTGATGTCCTGGTGCAGCTGGGCACCAGGCTAAGGTTGTTATAGTGCCTCTGTTATCCAAGCTTGCTCATGGGTTTTGCATCCTCGAAGCTCAAATGCACTTTCCAAACATGCTACATTTTTGCCAAATATGTCATTTATTCCCTGACTATATCTTACGATTAAAATCCTTCATGTAATATGTGATGTAAAGCAATGATAAGGGCTGCTTCACCATTCTTCCACTGTGGTAGTGCAGCAACCAGCCAGAAGTCCAAAGTGGGACATCATACAGAGGAACACGATGGCAGATCAGAGGAAAGGTGGTCTTGCCATGCCAAATACCAGAACAGACTGGAAACTGAATGACAAAGGCGGGAGGCCTGAATATGATCCCTCATGCAAAAAAGATCACTATGCCACACATCTCAGGAAACCTACAAGCAAGTGACAACGGTGCCTGGAGAAGAGGGATAAGGCTCAGGATGTCCATGCTCTGTTCCATATTTTGACAGTAAATAAGATTGGATACACTTGATAGACTGACAGTCATCTACAGTGTAAATGGCTGTTCCTCAACTATTTGTCCAGGTTCCCCTTTAGACAGTAGAGACAAAGTTTGAGCATGATCTTTCTATCCTAAAGCAGGCATTTTTAAAAAGTTGTCTGTGTAGTGCCTTAGAAATATCTGTTTCTCTGCCCTGTCCACAAAAAGAAAACTCATGGCTACTTTGGATGAAGTTGACTCCACTGCAGATCACTAACATAAAGCAAATTAAATTCCACCCATGACCAAGACCTCATACAAAATGCAAACACTCATAGATCTGCATCGTCCCATACATGAACTAGCAACAGCATTTCTGCATGAAGATCCCTGCATAAAAAGGTGAGGGGTGATGAGCAGACTTCATTGCAGTTCAAAGAGCTCCCAGATTGTGTGACTGGCCCCCAAAATTGAGGGGACCTCTCTCCATTGGTCTGGCTGCAAAAACTAATATCTCACATAATGAGCTGGAGCCAATATCCTGCCAATTTTTTACCCGTGCAACCATCAGAGGAAATACTCTCACCCAATGCAAGTCTGTACTCCACAGTGGGAGTAAATGGAGCTGCACTGCCTCCAGCCAGTTTAACACCAAAGGTGGGATGAAGGCGGAAAAGAGGAGTGCTGATAATGAGACCATCATCCCTATCACAAATGCACCATAGCTGAATGACCGTCTCCATTTATAAAACATATCGGAATGGAAACTACTCATGACCAAGATTCACTCCACCACTCACACTGTGTAGCTAGTGGTATATACCGATTTTAGATTGTGTGTCTGTCTTGAGACTAAGAGATACTGTTCTTCCTAGCCAGAATAGGCTACAGGGATTCTGTTGCCAACCATAACATATAAAAGAACCTATAAAATTACAGTCACACACTAAGGCATATGTCTCACATTTAACTTAATGTTTATCTTGTCAGGAAATCCAGCTAGACCATGCCAACATTTTGTTTCATTCATGCTGTCTTCAAAATCATCTATGTTGAGGGAGGAAAAGGAAGGGGAGAGAAAAGAAAATGCAAGAGAATTATCCAAATACAAAAAAAGAGATCAAAATTCAAGTTAATCTCACAAATGAGGCTCAAAAATGAAAGCATTGTACAAAAAACTCCATCATAACAGCATTCACCTTTACTCCTCTCCCATGGATTGAAGCCGTCATCCCCAATTTCACCTGGAAAATAAACAATGATTCTAAAATCTGCCCTTTGCACATCTACAATGGAAGTAGACTCCTTGACTTCTGATAAGCCTTATTCTTCTGAAAGGTTTTGTGTTTTTTGTTGCTGAGGAAGTCACCTTGACATGCTACAGACCTGGTATCAGCCATTCCTGAAGAACACACTTCTGATAAAAATCAATTGCAACATAGACAGAAGCAAAATAGTGAAATGGAAGCTACTTCTTTCAAAATTATCTAAAATATCTGCATTTCCTTCACATTAAGAAAAGCATTTCCTTACGTAGAACACAGGTTACACAACTAAATAATTCATCATGATGAATTATTCAGAGAGATGTGGACCCAGTATGTTTACAAGTCCCAAGCTGTTTTACAAAAGAGGAAACATTTATATAATTGGTCCTCAAACTCTTTTTTAAATGTTCTTATCATGAGAGGTTGCTGATTATCAGTGGTACTGGTCCTGAAAGCAAAGCTTTTATAAACTGAGCTTTTGGTGGGAAGATGGGATAAGAGGGAAATGACTAAGTAAGGTGATCTTTTCTTAGTAATTGGTGATTATTGCTGCTGAACAGATGATTTTTTCAGAAGCCACCCTTTAAGCCTTGAGTTATCTCAGGTATGGTAAAAGGTCTCCAAACCAGACATAATTAAATCACTGACCTGAGGCATTATCTCCCAGGACAGTCATCTGCCATGTACAGAAGCAGGGCAAGCCAGACCCATTTCGCTATAAACGTCAGCACTTTCCCCCCGGCAACGTATATTCCACAAGTCCCTAGAGGAAGCCATTTATTCCTGGGAATAAACTTGCCCTTGACAGCCCAAGCTTGCTTTTGATAAGTTCATCTTCACCTCTGTCATGCTCTGCATGCCGCTCTCCTCTCAGAGTCTCTGACAGCTTCCTCTGGGTATCTCCACGGTCAGAAGACCTCATGGAAATGCTCTTTGCATGTGCTGTCAGATCTCCTCTCTCTCTCAAAACAATCTCTCTCTGAAAGCTCCTGCTGACCCTAGTCCTGACAATTCAAAAGCTTTTACAGGCCAACCACTTTTCATTATAGATGGGTAAAAAGCTGGACTGGATAAAGCCCTGAGAAAGCTGGTCTGACCCCACAGGTGACCCTGATTTGAGCAGGTGATTGGAATAGAGGTCCCTTCCAACCTGAATTATCCGATGAACCTATCATATGAACAAAAATGGCTTTTTGCTATTCACTTCATCAAAGAGTAAGTAGAATAGCAGTCCCAGAAAGAAGCTAAGACTGGCTAAGAAGAACAGGCAAGCAAGCTTGTCATTCCTAGTTCTCCCTTTATCTGGAGTAACCTCAGTGCAGAGAAGTCTGCACAAGAGGCACCTATCACAAGAGAAATAATTCAGGCCAGTGCTTTGCCTGGCTTGCCTACAGCTGATCCCCATGACCCCGAAGAGTCTCAGATGAGACACAAGGGACACTGATGTCCTTGGATTTACTGGTTGTAATATAGCACAGAAGGAAAATAGGCAGAAGAAAAGCTCAGGTGCATTGAGGAAAGGGCTTACCTCCAGGTTGAATCCTTTAAAAACAGTTATTTTAGCTACATTTCTTCACACATGTACTGCCATTTTCTGCTCTGAGGCAAGCACCGGTGCTTATATAGTAAGCAGACACCTGACTTTGGGAGGGGAACAAGGCAGGAGTGCTGATGCAGCCACCTGTATTTCTCCTGCCTGCAGGTGTGGTGACCAAAGTAGCTACAGTTATATCCTTGCCCACTCATATCCCGGCCACGGTTGTCTCTGTATTCAAACCAGTGAAGGATTTCCACAACAGCCAGGGTTTTATTACACATAGTGCAGGAATTTCAAATAAGAGCATTCAGCCCTCGCTTCTTGTCTTCACTCTTTCAGCACTATGTTGTGTTTGTGTCCTTTATCCAGAGACAAATGTCTCATCACTTGTGCCCAACCCAGTCAATTAACTCCCTCTTTTCATTGAGCACCTTTCTTCATCTACACTGTGTTCCCCATCTTTGGGGGGATGACAATGCAGCAGATACTCCATGTTGCACTGCCGATTCTGGCATTAGATGTGTCCTCATTTAATCTAACTAACCTATTTCAGGGCCCCCCATCACCACTATATCTGGGCCTCTCTTAGCTTATTGTCATGGAGACTTCAAAGTTCATAGCAGAAAAAAACATGTACATGCTAAATCAAATTTCACCCTTGTAAAGCCCAAGTTGAGAGGTTGGGTACGCCCTGGGAGGCTGTAGAGAAAAATGGATAAATCTCTTTGAGCACAAACAACCCTTGCGCAGCGATAACCCCAAGGCCCGTAATTCAGCAGGGATCTTGACATCTGCTGTTTATCCCCAAGCAGGAGCACGGAGCAGAGGGACAGAGTAGCCATGGTTACATCCCTGTCCCTGCTGCAGGTCACTCCCACCTCGTCGGGTGCTACCATGCTCACATAGTCCTACCCTAGGATAAACTGGCTTCCCAAGGCATTCTACATAGTCTTTTTCACTCTATATAGTCTGTTTATGGCTCTGGAGAATTATTAACTTGCCAGGGATACTAATTAACTTGCTACAAGGGGCCTTGCACATCTGAGGTGGAGTTTGGCGGTCATACACGCGGATCACCACAGAGCACTGCTGATCTAGCAGCTGCCAAAAACAAAGGAAAGCCATTCCCCCCGCCGCCAGAGCCCAACGCGTGTTCGGCATGTGCTGCTGTAGGCAAAAGGGTTATGCTATCGTGTATTTTTAGTTCAACTGGCAGCGACTATTTCTGCATTCCAATTTCTGATGCTGAGTTATCCCACCTTCTGTTTCTCGATTAGGGTGTTATTATTAGCTACACTAAACCGATGAGCTTCTCAGCACGGCAAGTTTAACGGTTGGACTTGATGATGTTAAAGGTCTTTTCCAACCTAAACGATTCTACGATTCTAAAGCACTGATGTCACCCACTACCAACACAAGTCACTTAAAGAAAACAAGGCCTAATTTACAGCGCTGCTAAAAATTAGCAAGAGTCTGCTGATCATTCCTCACTAGTTTTTTTGTTGGTTTTTTTTTTTCCCAACAATCTTTCTTCCCTCTGCAGACAAAAGAATTGACGCAATCCAAAATCTATTCCTCCCTTTCCCACCATAAAAGACAGACCATATCTAAGGGCTTTCAGCATAACCTTCTGGACTTATTGTTCCTCTCCATTTTGGGCTGATCTGCAGATGTTGACTTCTTGCAAAAAAAAGTAGCTTTGCTGAAATGGCGTCTCTCTACTTTGTCCCTACCTTGTGCCTCTCAATGCCCACGACTTTGCTGCTCGGTTCCTCACACAAAGACAAGGAACGTTCTGGTGGTTGTGATGTCTGAGGCTAAAACAGCAGCATGACTTTGATCCATCCACGGCAGCCAACAAAAGCTTTTCAACCGTCGGGTTTCAGGCTTCCACGCCTTTCTCTAACAACAATCTCTTCACAGCCTTGTGCATTATCTTTCCTTCTGAAAAGACTTTTGTGCATGGGGATGAATCCTGCTGTTTCTGAGGTCAGTGGCAAGCATCCTATAGCCTCCAGCAGTGAAAGGGCTGGGTGGCTGTAGAGCAAAGCACTCTAGAATATAACACAATGCAACTTTATTTTCTGTAACATCTACCCTGGCAAACTGTACCCTCACACAGCTCAGCTTAAACACAGCTGCAAAAGGAGAGGGAAACAGAGAGAAAACAATGAGGAGACAAGGACAGAAAAGAGATGTTTTCAGCTGAGATTTTAAACCAAGACAGGCAGCCAAAGAAAATAAATAGGGCTGTGCTGCTGCATGGTGTACAATAGACTTATGCAGTGTAGTGTACTCTGTAAGCGCCTGTAAGAAGAGTCACTTGCAGCAGCAGACGCTGTTCAGCTCTAATGAAATCCATCTGCCTCGTCCCACAGAGATCCTCGTGTCTTAAGACGTGGGATAGTTGGGTCCTGATAGCACAGAAGAGCTGTGCAGATGTCAGCCTGTACCTCCTGAACTCAGGTACTCAATCACACAGAGGGTAAGCAGTTGCTACAGGTATCAGCAGCTAGCAAACCTGCATCTTAGGCTCAAAACCTGTAGCTCAGAGTCTCAATCCTCTGCAGAAGCCAAAATACCAGTAAGAACCCAAATTTTGTTAGATCACACATATCCAGAAAAGTGGTATACAAAGGGACATGATCTTCCATAATTGTGTGCTGCCCCATGCTTCCCCATCAGCTCTAAAACAAATGGGAGACTTTTTTAGGCAAACAAAATCACTTCAGCAGTTGTTTCATGCAGACATCTTCAAAACTGACACTCACAAGCTAAGGGCCTATTTAGCTAGACCATGAGGTTACACCATCTACAAGCATCATCTGCCCACAGTAAGGTCAAGTCACAGCCACTGAGAAGAACAAGAGGCTATGAGTGGAAAGGAGAAGGAGATAATATAATAGGGATGGAAATTTTCATACTGAAACACTCCACTTGTAGAGGACTCAGTGGAGGGAAATACTGGTCCTTTTGCTCTGTTCTTTATGAAATCATTCTCATAAAATAAGATTGCTTCCCCTACTGCCACAGTGGTTTTGGCAGTATGGGCTGACAAATTGACAGAGATACAAACAACATTTCACTTAAGCCACATCCTCCAAGTAATACTCATGTTCTTTTGGGCCATAAAAAAGTAATGGAACACTGCCTTCTAGCCTCAGAAATAAATGCAATGTTAGCAGCATGTTAGGAACTAAAATTACACATTAGAAGATGCTGGCAGAGCCAGATTCCTTCCCAGTCGTGCAGATCTGGATAGTAATATAACAGGATATATTTGTTTGCCCAACTAGCTGGACAAAGAAAGACCCTGCTGCTCCCCAGGCTGCTAAATGGTGGCATCAGGATCCTAATAACACTAGTAGTCCCTGCCAAGCCAAGTTACGTTAAGAAAGTCCCACTTGTCATTGTGCTGCATGCTGTGAATCCTTAAAAGCCACGCTGTTACCAGGAGGTCAGAATTTGAAATTTCCATGCCAGAGAGACAGACACCAACTTATTGTAGCACCACTGCTATGCATTATCAGTACAGGTCTGTGGTATAAAGAGTAATATCTGCAATTCCTCCTTTAAAGTCCAATAAGATGCATAAGATCTGACCTATCCACGACAACACCACATAGTAAGAACAAATAAGAACAAATGTACATAAATATATCTACTAGACACAGATCAGAAAGTACATGAGCAAGAGTTTGGTAAATATATGTATCAGCAGAAGGTCAAACTACTGCTTAGTCTGTCTTACACCTATGATCCTAAGGATGAGAAAACACAACAGGTATCAAGGACATATCAGGATATTGCATCTACCTACAGTGCCTCACATGCTATAAGAGAAGTAAACTTTGTGGATCCCTCTGTGTCCACTGAAGATGAACTTAGATTTCTCTGTGGACACCAGCAGGACCAAAATCACTCTTTACCTGACACAGCCATAAAAATGGGTTACTTCAGTACTGAAACATAGCCACATCTGAGGTGTGGGGTTCCACACACAAAGAAACCACACCAAGGCATGTCTGAACCCAAGAGAGAAGCAGAAACGCAGATTTTTGGCAGGTTTGTAGGAGGACCAGAGGAAGCACCCCCCCAACTCCTCCAAAGGATTCTCTTTTGATCTGGGACAACACATGGGTGTCAGCAGCATCTGAGTGTAGAAAAGAAAGAAATTCTCCCTCTTACACTTTGTTGGGATGCTCTGTCTGCTGCAGTGAAACAGGAAAGAAGTAAAACTGCTGAATAACAGAGTTCTTAACGTTGCAGGCACTAATAATAGGATTAGAGAGAGAATAAAATCATATCTTCTTGGATTTGGAAGATTTGGAAGAAGTCAACTTCTGACTCACTCGCCCGACAAGTTGAGATCAGGCGTATCATAGTGCTGACCTTCTGAAGAAGGACTCCGATCAGCCCAGCAGCCACAATCGCTCCGGGTAGTTTCAGCCCATTACCTCCTGGAGCAGTGTTAGCAAAGGTCGTGCTACATCGCAGGCCTTGGTTTCTTTGCAGCGTGTCAGGGCTTGCCAGCGTGCAAGGAAGGGAACTGGGTACAGGGAAGATCAGAAGAAATACACACAAAGCTAGACACCTGCACTATTCATGCTCTTAGACACACTTTTCAATGCCTTGTAGCTGCGCTGCTGGGAAGCACAGACTCACAGTCTGTCTCACCAAACTTGGGGGGGAAGGTTTTAACCCATAAGCAAGGAAGCTGATGGACCCCAGGAGGTGCCGAACATAGAGACCAAGGGCTTCCACTACCTAAGCCAATAGACTAGAAAGAAGTTACAACCTTTCCAAGTGCTAGTGAGGGCATCTGCTAGGTAGACACAAAGGTCCATATCACATGAGCATGGGTATGATTTAGATTTGAGGAGAACCTGCCAAGACCCCTCAAGAAGATGAGTATTGGCAAAAAAACATTGTTTCCTTATCAGGTATGGATGGGTCACAACTCCTGCTAATTTTAAGGGGACCAAACAGATACAGAATGTCCAAGCTCCAATATCACCTTCACCTTACTCACTGGGAAAACTTACATTTTCCATGGTTACCTGTCTGCCTCATTAATCAGCAAATCTAGCCAATCACCATGTAGTGTAAAGGGAAAAAATTACAATATTGCAACAGGGAAAATCACAGAGTGTGATTATTGAACAGAGTAATAAACAGCAGTTTAAACATAGCCTCAAAATAAAATGAATAGCGTTGTTAAGCTAAATGCAAGGTACAACATTCATCACCAAATTGTCTCTTGCCTCAGGTTACTAGAGAGTAGGATCTGGAAAACGGCAGCTTCCTTATTTAAAAGGAAAAAAAAAAAAAAATAGCCCTGGCTGCAGCATTTCAGAAATCCCTGCTTCAACCTGTTGGCAAACGCTGACTTTTGAACAGCAACTATTGTATAAGTCTTCTTTTGTTCGGAGCTCCAAGAGACACAGTGGGTGACTAATGAAAATAAGGGTCAGGATTTTAAAAGATGCTTAGTAATATCATTAGATACAAAAATAGCTTTTTTCCCCTAGAACAGTGCTAGTGAACAACACTAAGTGAGCATCAAGAGACCAGCTCTTAACAACTGTGCACAAAGCAAGAGAAAAGACCGTGTTCCCTTCCATTACTGAACAATTAAAATACAATAGAAAAAGCCATAAGGCAAGATGAAAAAAATCTCTCCTAAGCTTTCCAGTTTAAGCAAGAGAAAGAGGTGCAGGGGTGGGGGGCACTGAGCATTAAAAATCAGTTATCTGAGGTGGGGAACATCTTTGCTGTTTACACTGATATCAGACTCAGTGCCCTGACTTTCCCTAAACAAACAGCCCTCCACAAGGGGTTTTTGTGGCAAAGCAGTGCTCATGAAAACATCAACCTTTCCTGCCTTTCCCAGAGGCATTTCTAAGAGAAGTTTTGCAACCCCGTAGTAATCAAAAGTCCATGTATGAGCTCTGGTTTCCCTGTAATCATCTGCCCACAGCTAGCAGCAGAGTAAGACCACATAAGAATATTTGCAAGGTGTTAATGTGTAATCCCCGAAGCTCTTTGACCTTCAGTCATTTGCTTGAGCTGATGAGAGGATCACTGCTCCATGCCTCACTGAGGTACCCGTTGACTATGCACTTTACATCTCTGCAACACGTATAAAGAGGATTTTGATTCTGCTACTGAGATCTCAGTGTCAGAAGCATGATCAGGTTTGTGCTCTTTTTACAGGCTTTTTTACGGGCACTTTTATTCCCTCTCTGTTATTACAAAGGAGAAGTTGCAAAATTTATTTAAATATTCTCTAGATTTGAAGTAGACACCAAATCTTATGCAGAAATATACTGTGTAATGTGGCCAGGCTAGTCTAGTGTCCTGAGGACTGCAGCCCTACAGTGCCTCAGTTTAATTAACATAAGTATCCGAAGAGAAGACCTGTTGTGATGATAAGGTCAGGTTCCTAAGGAAATTATTTTGCAAACCAAAGCACTGATTCCAAATACTTGCCTGTGTTTTCTTTTTCTATCCCTCATCCTATCAAGATCCCTTGGGATGGAACATAATTCCCAGGTAATTTTTACAACACTCTGCATAAGAACTGAGCGTGAGGTCCTGCCTACCCAAATTCCTTGTTCTCCTGCAGCTTGCAGAAGGAAGATGTTTATAATCAGACAGAAAAGGTGGGCCCAATTCTGCCTCTGCTCTATACCTATAATCTCAAATTATTTTCCCGTTCCTGCTTATTTTAGGAGGATCTGCAGACAAGTAGCAAAACACAGGATTGGGTCCCAAAAGCCCTGTGATTTTCAAATCAGGTTTAACACGAAAGACAGGTGCCTCTTAGCCTTTACTATATTACTTGGTATTGGGTCATACCCAGACTGTCCCCACGGTATAATTAGGAAGCAGAATTATAACTGTATCATATCATGGGATGGGCTCAAAAGCCTTCTATTAAAATGATTATCATTATTAAAGCCAGCGGCATTTCCAGCCACACAGACAAGGATGATTTGGAGAGGACAGGGGAAGATCAGGACACCAGACAGGGAGAACAGGGGTTTAGAGAAGGAGACAGAGACAGCAGCAGCAGCTCTCTTTCTCCTTACCGCTGACGAAATAAATAAATACATAAATAAAAATAGTTACATGGAAGTGGAAAGAGCTCTCTGCAGTCATTACATAGCAAACACTTACCGCTTGGCTTAAACTTACTTTTTATTCTCTCCCCCTTCATGCTCCTCAGGCATGTACGCACTCATCCACATATATTTGCCTGCACAAGGACACTCCACGGCTTTGGATCTCGTTTTTAAAATGACAAGGACTGTCCCCATATGCCTTTGGATTAGAGCTATTCTTCCTACCTTTTTCAATGTACCCAGTACATGTTTTCTGACACACAGATGAAGTGAGCATCTCTTACTGCCTGGCCATCACACACATCTTTAAGAAGATTTTTTTTTTTTTTCTTCTTAGAAGGTGTAAAGGTTTAAGAACAGTATTTTTACAAATGTATATATAGACATATATTCACAGGTATGATTGTATTGTTATTGTAATGATTTAGTCTGGCTTTAAAGCACTTAAGGTAAATGTGCCAGTTGTGGACTACAGTGAGGTTTCTTGTTTTGGCTATTCATACACCTCTCTGGTTTACAGCTCTCTGCTGAATATGATGAGAGAGATTTATTTGTGGAGTGGGCAGAGACAGAAGTGCGTTGTCGCATGACTTTTTTTTTTTTAAAGGTTATTAATTACCATGTCAACCTTTGCTCTGCTGCTGCTGTCCACTTTAATTTTGGAAGCACAGCCGTTGAACACTCTGATCACACTGGGTTCCCTAATCACCCCATTTTCTATCAACCTTTTTGAATATTATTTATCATTCGTTATGTATCTGGGTGGAGGAAAGGGCGAAGGACAGCATGGCAGAGATGGGAAACATGAGCCGGAAAACATGCTTGCCTTGAATTGTCATCACACTGCCGTTGGAAGGAGCGAGCCGGAAAACTAGCAACAAACACTCGCACGCAAACACACGCCAGGCACACACCACATCGATCACGGGGAGTTTGCGAGCAGCCCCACAGCTCTTACCTGGGTTGTCTGGGATCCCTCTGCAGTGCACCTCCCTCAGCTCCCTCTCCCCTATTTTTCCCCACGGTGGGGAGCAGTGGGGCCGGTGCTGGTGCTGTGGCTGGGTGCTGGTGCAGGTAGGGGATGG
>NW_009203405.1:4476-14151 GCF_000690835.1 Fulmarus glacialis | reverse complement strand
CGGGCTCCGGCTCCTGCCAGGGCTGCTGCTGCTGCTGCTGCTCCTGATGATGCCGAGGAGGAGGAGAGCCGAGTGAGGAGGAGGAGGATGCTGGCGGTGATGCTGTTGCTATGGTTCCCCAACTCAGTGGCGGCGGCGGCACCGCTCAGCGCAACAGCTGCCCCAGCACCCAGATCTCCTCGGCACCCGACACGGCCAAACGGCCCTCGATGTACAGGCACGGGTATTTCACCCCAGAGCCCTTCCAGAGGGACAGTGACGGTGGGAGGATGGAGGTCACTGTCTGGCGCAGCGCTGGGGCTCCGGGAAAACAGATGGAGTGATGCATCCAAAATGTTTGCATTCTACACTTCTGGGTGAAGAGCTTGTTGCTCTGCAAAGGTCAAACACCAGCTTCTAGGAGACCAGAGTTTCATTTTTCAGGGGTGCCTTGCATTTTTATAAGGAAGTGAACAAAACAGCAAAGCTGAGGAGGGGAATCATTTTCAAAGTTCCTATTCTGACGCAATTTTAAACTTTTTCTCTTTTAAATTGAAGGTCAAAACTCTTTCTTTAAAAGAGGACTTAAAAGTGGGATTTTACGGTCTTCTTGTGTAAAGGTGTTTTTTGCATAGAAAAATCCCCTTACAAGTGAGTTCCTTGTAAGAAAGAGAACTGCCTCTTACAATGAAACAGTGAGAAAAAACCTTTCTGAAAGGAACACTCTTACACAGCGCAGGACACTAATATTTTCATGCCTAATTGCATGAAGCAAACAAGCTGAACTTTGCCTTTCTCTAGGGATCTGAAAATAAGAAAGGAAAAAGACCTCAGGTGGATGGACTGCCACATGATCAAAAGGCAGAGTCCTAACTGAGAGAGACATGTGAAATCAAGGCATTCAGTTGCCATTTATCTATCAAATACGCATGTCATGAGGCTCTCATTTTGCACTGGAACACCACAAAACACAGCAAGGTCACAACAATCAAATGTCACTTCCATCCAAAAATGTCAGTGCAAAGCTGCGTAACGGTCATAAGCCATGACAGTTCTTTCAAGAGCCAGTGCTGTTTGCAGGACATTGTGAAACCCTGTGTAAAACCTACAGAAAAAGAAAAATCACTGGTGGAAACTTTCTAAAGAGATTTGCTTCCTACTGCCAGAGCTCTGCCTGCAGCCTGGATGCTGCAGACAATATGAATCTATGAGCTTGAGGCACCAAGAAGATGCACTGCGTGGTGTTTCCTATTGAAGTATCAGACCTGGAGAAATAGTTGTAGGAGATGGGCTGGTGGCACCTTTTCTCAAGATATTCTAGAAAACAGTGTCTCCACACCATGTTCATTTGAAGAGTCATAATGTGGTTCATATAAAGGCATTTTCTATATCTCATTACTATGGGAGAACCTGGAACCACCCAACTGAGGAGCAAAATGTGCCAGCCAGCATACATTGTCAGATTTCCTTGGAATAGCTTCCCATTTCCCAGCGTCCGTGTATCTTATAAAACTAGTCATCATATAAACCATTCCCCCTATAGATTTTTTAAGCAATATCCTTTTAGGCAACAGTTCTGATGTCCATTCAGAGACTATATGGAACAGTTGACTCAAAGGGCCTTTCTACCACTCAAAAAAGAAACATGTTACTATTTTAATCTTTAAAAATGTCATGCGTGTAAAATAGACAGTACTCTGAACCTTTTCTCCAGAGCTAAAAAATAATATTTGGTGCATGTATGGCCCAGGGGATTCCCTGCTGTAATTTTGGGTGCAGGGGAGAAGATCTCATTGCAGTGATGATTGTGAACAAATCTCAATCACCCACTCCATAATTAACTAGCTGACAGTAAAACCCATGGTTATTCTGAATAGATCACTGAAACCACAAACAAATCTTATTTCTGCTAAATCAGGAAGCATACTGCAAAATGTATCTGCTGAGGTACGTGTAATCAGCTTGCAAGCTTATATTTTCCAACTTTGCTTATTAGGACTATTTTTTGAGAGCTGCATCTCTGATTTCAACAACACACATAAGAATAGCAGAAGATAGTTGGCCCCTTTGGCTTCAGGTGTTTTGGCTCAGCATGGCTGTGTTACACCACTGAGGATCTGCCCACCTTAATTCTCTTGTTGACACTAGTCTGCAACACTGAGGAAAAATCCCGAAGGACATGCAGAGCCCACTGAAACCAATGGCTCTTATACCTCACTGTCTGGACCCTGCAGAGTGTACATCTTCAACTGTGCCAAGGGAGTACAAAGTGGATATAAAGCTCTAACAAAATAAAAAAAACAACCAAATTAAAAAAAAGGCAAAAAAATTTCATTTGATCTCAGTCATGCAAGGAGGTCCTGCATGGTGGGATCAATGACTTGCACCAGTTCACTAGGGAAATAAGTCATGTTACAATATGTAAAGCATGTTGATTTCATAAGTAGATATGATTCTATAAAGAAAGGACATGTCACAGCCATATTTGACAGAGCCTAGAGGAAACGCTGCATTTTCAGTCATAGCTTTCATTTTTAAGGGTAGAACCTATGTCCTATCTTCCAGCCCTGCTTAGGATGTCCTTTAGGACATCTCAGATGGTACTAGACACCTATGTTTATGCACCTTAGTCATGTCTAGATTATTTTCTTGCTTTAAATACTGAAGAGAGGTAAATCAACTCAGCCTAACACAGACTTCTAAAACAAATCAGTGAAATTTGCCCTTGTGTCTCCTTTTCTCTCCCCTGTTGTTAGGAAGACACCAAGGCTGACTAACTTAGCTAAACTTATCTACAACTGAGGTAGAGGCAAATCCCATCCCTAACTCTTGTTTGGAAGAGCTATCCCACCAAATCAGACATCTGAGCTCTGATGACTGTCAACAAAGATTAAAGCCAAAACGTACCTTCTGGAAATCCCTTCTTAGCTGCCACCTTAACTGCACAGGAGCCTGAGGTTTCAGCAATGAAGATACCTGTGTGACTGTTCAGCTGCTGAATGTTCCCAGACTGGCTGAAATCTCAATAGCACAGACATCCTTGGACATATTTGGTGTCCCACATAGGCAGCAGATGTCATAATCTAGATTCTTTGTGTAGAGTCTTTAGGTTATTTAATAATAACCTGGAGCAGATATTCCCATTAGGTAGCAGGATACCTAATAGATGTTCAGTGAAGCAGTCCATCCTGCAGGGCCCGCGTTGGGCGAGGAATAATTTCTGCAGACTGTAGACTCCTTTTCAGTCTGCCACTCTACACTACTTGAGCTGTAGTGTAATAGTCTACCAATTCTGCTAAGAGCAGGATAAAAAAAAAAAGTCTTAAATTAATTGAAATAAGCTCAGAACTGCAAACTTCCCCAGGTACCTGAGTGTCAGCACATAAAACCTTATATGATGAGGCACAAGCGTACAAGTTAAACACACATACAGGACAAGGAAGTGAGTGTGTCTCAGGCAAGCTGTTTCATGTGGCAGGGAAAGACCGCTAAACTAAGCTTCCACCTGGAGCACCCAATGAGTGGTTGCAGGCAGAGACCACATCCTGCCTGCAACAGCTTTCTTCAAGCTCTGGGACACAGCCTGCAGCACGAAAACCCCGTGACAGCACACTGTGGATGTGTACAATGTCAACACCGTGGCTGGGGAGCAGAAGGTGGGGCCAAATGTGTGCTTCAGGCTAGCAGCAGGAGACACGACAGCTCTGTAGTTAATGGACAAAGTTAAGCTTCTTTTTTGATTAGCTGAGAAGCTGAATTTACCCTTTGGTTGCAATGCAGAGTTTCCAAGGACTGTTTCTTTCTACTCAGTCTTTATAATTTCAGGAAAAGGTAGGGTCCAAAGAGAAAGTGTCTGGCCTGCAGGAACAAGCAGCACTTTCAGTCTTGGGGCTTTGATTTCTTCTGGATCCTCTATACTCTCTAGGAACATTCAGATGGCCAAGACCCATTTAGGAAGCATTGCACCATATTGCTGTAGCAGGATTTGAAACACCCACTGATGGGAAAAGCAACAGTCTCACATAATCCAGTTTCACACTATGCAAAGGAGCAGTTAATCAAAGGAAGAAGGAGAAAAACAGGAGAGGGGATCAGAAGATGCCTTTCATGCAGCTATTTGATAAAATATGTCCAGAATGGCTAACTAAAATGTATCTATATTTATTTTGATGCAGCTGGTGACAGTCAGAGCTCCATCATTCATGCCCCATCATTGGAAGTGTTCAAAGTCAGGTTGGATGGGGCTTTGGGCAACTTGATCCAGTGAAAGATGTCCCTGCCCATGGCAGGGGTGTTGAACTAGATGATCTGTAAAGGTCCCTTCCAACCCAAACCATTCTATGATTCTATGATTCTAATAAATATAACAGATTCTTGGGGAGTACCATGGTATAAAGGTGTTTTTAAAATGATGCAGCATTTTTAAAATCATGCAGCATTTAAAATCATGCAGCATTTTCACGTATCATACAGGAGAATTAAAGGTAAAGACTACAGCACTAGAAAAAGAATAATGCCTCACAGTATAAAGTATAATTTATCATTTTACTAAGTATGTATTTCACACAAAAAACACATAGTATAATATATACAAGGATCACAAAGACTTGGCTTGCTTTAATAGTTGTATCCAAGAAAAGCTTCAAGGGCATAAGCTTATACTTCTCCTTACAAGTCCTTACACTTACCCCATCCTCAAGCCACAGAGTCCTCATTCAGCTGCTATCCATTTAATATTTTGTTTCATTCTGCCATTTAATTTGTAGTCCAGCATATTACTTGTTACCGCTAACCTGCCAAGTAAACAGCCTTGCTTTAAATAAGAAAAAGCTACCTTTGCCCACCAGTGTTTCCCTTACCCAGAAGGCAGTTGGAGATCTCAGGATACAGTCTTCTCATTCACGGCTCTGGAAGATTGCATATTAGATAGAAAACCCAGAGTAAATAAACTAAGCACATTTCAAATGCTTAACATGATACAAACATCTGATAGGACTTGAAGGAACTACAGCAGTATTAGGAGTTCAGAAACAATTTCTGAAGTGTCTTTGTGTACCATAGAACAAAGTTCTGGAAAATAACACATCTACTGACAGTGAACTATAGGAATGAAGGATAAACACATTCTAGACATCTTTACAGAGTGATCAATATTGGATATCTACTTAAGCACATCTTTCTAGGGTCCTGTGCAAAATGCAGTAGTTTGACTTGGAGATATGTGTCTTATCTTACCAATGGCTCCACACACACATATTGCCATACATGTATAGTCACACCTCACACACATCCATCCCAGTCAACCTACAATATCCTAAACCCAAATCACTTGGTCTCTTCCTAGGTCTCTTGTTACCTCCTAGACGTCCCTCTGCCAATTTTGTTCTCTAAATCACAAGGGCAACTTCCTCCCCTATTTCGCTTGGGCACAGTGCAGGGAGCCTTCCTCCCACCTTGGGTATCCCACCTCCCACCTGGTGTCCAACCTTGGATCTGGTCTAACCTATAGCATCCCAGAAATAGGAAGGCAAGTTGCAGAGAAATTCTTCTTTGACGCAGACTGGAAAACATCCAGTGCAGTCAGCATGTCAGGGGAACATGACTGTTTATGTCTAGTTGCTGCTGAACACCAGAAAACTGTGTTTATTCAAATGTTTATGGGCTGTCTTAAGACAGAAGTTCTGAGTGATGGACGCAACAGAAAGATCATATCTTCTTCTCTTTTCTCTTTGGAGTATCTGCTCCCAAGCACATCAGTGCAAGTCTTCCAAAGAAAAGTATACGACCCATTTCTAATGTGGGCAAAACTGATTATTTCTCCTAAATACTTTTATGGAAACAGCTAAACTATTTTGGCTGCAGTTTTCCAAAATTAATTCAGTGCAAGGCAGATGCCCCTGCATAAAGAGTTTCAGCCCAAGCAATTAAGATACAGCAAAATTATAAGCAATAAAAGCTAGAGTATTACTATAAGAAATGCTGGACAACCTTAACAACACTCATCAGTATCACTCCCGCCTAAAATACATATTAATTCACTGAACAGCCAGATGGGCTTGTTTGTTTAAGATTCTTCCCTAATGGCTTTCAGCTTCTTTTTTATATGCATCTTTTATAATGCAAAATACCAGTTGGCAGGCAGTACTAGTAGTACCTTGCTACCAAGTGGAGTTTGCATATAAAGATTTTTTTTAAAAAAAAGAACCAAACACTTGTCTAACGTTACTTCCAAAAAGCTTCACATTGCAGCCTTGCAATTAGAGGAGAAACATCATCCTCATTTGTGTCTAGGTAAACCATGGTACAGATAATCTAAATGTGCTTGAGGAAATTTCCATTACAGGTAGAAAATGGACAGGGTAGCAAACAGCTTTCTCAAAGATATGCTTGCATGCAACATGTTATTCAGCCACTGGATGGCAATCTGTGGTACAAAACCCAAGCAAGTGGCAAACCAGCACTTTGAACAGTGGTGGAGGTTAATATTTGAGATCTGAACACCTAGTTTAAGATGCTTTAAGTGCAGACCTATAACTTCCAACAACCGTATTGCTTTCTAGGTCAACAACACTCCAAAGCCCATTTACACAGTGGTAAGATGGAAACCGCTAGAGACATTCTTGTTTTCCTTGGCTCAAGGTGGAAGTGCAATGGTATGAAGGAGTAAGATCAGGGAAAAGTCAAACTCTAAACAGTTCTGACAAGTCTGGGCAAAGCAATTTAAGATGTCATTATCCAGACTGATGAGTCCCACATTGTACCACAGCTCTATAGACTCCATTGCAGCAAAAACAGAATAGGATATTTTTCAGTGTCCCAGTCACCCCTGTTAATGAGAGAAGTTGTTAATGGACATTTCCTTACCTCATATTCAAAATGGCTTTCAGCAAATGGCTCATTCATAGCATCATGAGGTGGAAGGAGCTCAGTGTAGCAACTTTTAAGGCATGGCTACACTGCAGACTGCTTTGGAAAGATGTGCACAGCTGTCGGATGGAGTGTAAATGCAGCAGTACATTGCTTAAGTGAATCTATTACAAGTAGAGATACGTACCCGTTGATTCCCTCTCTCACGACCTTTCATTCTCCTCTCTAGAGTTACTAGTAGGCACGAAGCTTCAGATCCTCCCTCAGCAAAGCAAGCCAAGTTAGCAAGTTCGCAACAGCTACAAAAAGCAATCTAGGGGATGGTAGAGAGGAGCAATGAACCTATAACCAAAAGGCCATGAAGATGATATATACCATAAAGCTGAGTTCCTGTGTTCTGGCAAGTCAGCAGAGCAGGCTAGAAGCACAGATCAAAGCAACCCATTCACAAGCATTAATGGTTGAGAGACTATGACTTCTTTCTTTCTGTAAGTGGCTAGAATTTCATGAGGTCTCACTTTAAAAAATAAAAATAACAGAGCATTTCTAGTGTTAAATTAAACTTCATTTCTGCTTTTCTGTCCCTGAATGAAGTGTCCATCCCATCGTTACCCTGCCACAGCCACAGCAATACAGCTACTGTGTAATTGCTGTGCATTATAGCAAGTGCACGCACCACACAGCCTAAGGGATAATCAGATGTTGGGGACAAGATTCCAGGAACCTTCTCTGTTCAGAGACGAGCCACTGGCTCATTTCAGGGGCGCTTTTCCTTTGATGTCTGCTTTCATTTTCTTTGTTATTTTCAGGGAAGGAATGAACTGCAAAATCAAAGAAAATACTGGGATGTTTTGGGTGGAGAGAAAAAATACATTTCATGTAGAAAGGTGGGAGTTCAGCACATCCAGACTTCTTGAAGTGCCTAACAATTTTTGAGCTTGCCTATGTAATTTGAGGATTGGAGGCACAAAATTGCTTGCCATTCAGAGCATGGTGTATGAATCTCAGTCTTACTAACCTCTGAAATCCCATAGACCATGGCTACATAGTGCCAGAGGACGAGTTCTCACCTGTCTCCTGGGTGGCTGAAAAAATTAATCGGAAGAAACTAAACCTACCTGCTTTGTAGAGCTAATGCCAAGAAAAATCTTCTCTCTTTGCATGCAAGGCCAAACAGTGGTTATGACAGACACATGTGTTGTAGCTTTAAGATAAGATAAATATTAAGCGTCTTCATAAAGGAGGCTATGGAAGCTATATGACACTCTTTGGTCTGTGGTAGTTCAAAGACAGGTCTCATCTTGCATAAGAAATCACAGAACCATGTCTTAGTATCTGTGTGGACATCCGCTGTTCTTATAGCTTATTATTTATTGAAGAGAGAATGAGAACTACTACAGGTCTAAAGCAAGAGGTAAACCACAGGTGCAGAGAGCAACTGGAGGGCTTCCGGGATTTGCCATAGCATAGGATTTATCTTCAACTCCACAGGTACAAAATTCATACGTATTTCCTCCTCTTCATTTGTCAGTATGCTTCTATTGAGCATATGACAACAAGAGTCAGTAATAATACATGCCACCAAATGGTTTTATCTCAATGGGGACGACAAAGACTGAGTAGATGTGGAGATAGAGCTAATCTGGGATGATGACAACATAGCACCCCCTCACTTCATGTCCCAGCCACATAGGCACATCTTTAACATTGAGACCATACAGCCTGGATATTGATACCTAAAGATATTGGAACTAGAGATGGAGGGACTTGGGCCTTTGTGTTTACTAATTTCTCAGCTTGACATGAACAGGGAGGGATTTGGTTTCCCAGTAAGCTGAAGCCCCCACTCATGTTCAGCATTCAATCAAAGCAGAATATCCTTCTTCATGCTATTACAGAAGATACTGATTAAGAAGAGACATTATCCAGCTCTAAAGGAAGAAGAAAGAAAATTGTTGAGGATTTTCCCTGCAGATTGCCCCAGTTATTTTTGAGGAACAGCTGCATTACACCTTATGTAATTTAGCATGGTCAGATTCCAGGGGCCAACTGCAAAGGCTGGAGGTACATGTGACAGAAGGAACGGCACTTTCCTTTTCCTTCTCTGCTTCCCAGATCTGAGTGGGGAAAAACCATGTTTTTGCTCCCCCTGTCCCATTCCACCCCAGCAGGAAAAATCCCCACGTGCACTAACAGCAACAGAGCCTTGATCAGAGCCAAAGCCCTGGGCACAGCTCCGTCATCAGAGTATATTTTATGGTCTTCCCTGCCACATAAATGCAAGTAGGAAACTCTATGTGCACACACAACAGCGTAGCTTGGAGCGTGAGGCGCCTGGCACTGCTCTGCCCACGGCAACATCATGGCATAACATCAAGAATATTGTTATATATAGATCCAGCAACCAGTGAGGAGAACTGCAAAACATGGCTCTTACAAACACTGCTGTATCCTTGGAATCACTGATTCAGTGTACGGGATTGGGAAGGAAGAAACACTGGAAACAACAGAGGCTGTGGCTGATGGACTGCAGAAAAGGCTCAGGGGTTCCTGGTGGACAGTGAGCTAAATGTGAGCCTTGGCAGCAAAGACCAACAGCCTCTTGGGCTGTAACAACAGGGCCACAGCCTGTAGATCAAGGGAAGGGATTATCCCTTCCTTCCTCAGCACTCTTCAGACCACCTAAATACCACGTTCAGTTGTGGTCCACCCAGTACAAGAAGAACACGGATAAACTGGAGCCAGTTCAGCAGAGAGCCACTGGGATGGTAGGATGTGAAGCACTTGCCTAGTAAGGAGAGGGTGAGAGACCAGAGCTTGTTCAGCCTG
>NW_009203405.1:0-4445 GCF_000690835.1 Fulmarus glacialis | reverse complement strand
AGGGGCTTTGGATGTTTCAGCAGCCACCTCACCATGTCAAACAGTGGAACATGTTGGCCAGAGAGGTTGTGTGGTCTCCATCCTTGGAAGTTGTCAGGACTGAACTGAATAAAGCCCTGAGCAATCTTAACTGACCCCACAGCTAACTCTGCTTTGAGCAGGGAGCTGAGCTAAAGACCTCCTGAATTATGCTATGATATGTATGACTTGGCTCACTACAGAAGTCACTTCCCCAGTTTTCCAAATCTTCCCTTAGTAGCCTGCCTTGCACTCAGTCTGCCTTGCACTCAGAGATTATATGCACGCGTACTTCTCAGTGACGACATTCTGGCTAACAGATTGGCACAGCAGGTAGATGTCAAACCAATAAAAAGGAAAACTAAAGAATGCTAAAGATAATCACTGAATTTATCAGAGCATTACATCACATTGTTTTTATTTTCGTTTCTTCTCTAGTCACAAACACAGCAATAGCATTGGCTTCATTACCCAGCTCTGAAATTAAATGGGGCAAGAGAGAGACTCAATCTCTTCAACACAAAGGGAAAAGTAAATATTTCCCTCTGCCTTGAAAGCCCGCATGACCCAGTTCCCTGCCAAAACCCAGATATGAAAGAGATATGAAAGAGAAAGGAGGGATAGATCAAGGTGAAAAGCAGTAAAGGCTTTTCTTATAGCCTGCCTGTTGAGAAGTGATGAGCCCTTATCTATTGTTCTGTCCAGTTCCCATCACAGAACATGCCCTTGTTTGCCCTGCCGCATGGGACAAAGGATGGCAACAGCCCCTCTATGCTTAAATTAGGTGTTAACATCATCCTCTGCAATCTACACAAACAGCCCAAACCAGCACATAGTGTTTGGGTTTTAACAGGGCAAAATAGGATTCTTACGCTTGAATGGCCACAGCACAAACCCATGACAAGCACTACCTCCTAACAGAAATGACAACACATTGCATGTTGCATGAAATGGGGTGTACGGTGGCAAAAACCTTGAGAGAGCTTATTCCAACCCTGGTTATCTTGCTATGAGCTCCACGGGCTCCCAGTCCTCAGAAGCTAGCTATACCTTTCCCTTCCAGGCAAAAGCAGACTCGTTAATGTGGCCAGATATCTCACACCTATATTTTTGTTTGAAACAGAGAAAAAAGTGGGACCATTTTTGTTCTGCTCTGTTCTGTCACCAAACAGCGTCATTAATTACTCACTTCAGGGTGAACTTTAATAAATCCTTTGCTGAGCTACAGCTGTGACATAAGGAACAAACAGGGTCAGGGTGGGTGCAGAATAACGATATGTCACCCAACAGGCAGTTGGAAGTGATTATGCACAGGGCGTAAAGAGATTGAAATGGGACACTTGGCCAATCCTAGCCGTCAGCAACAGGACTGTGTACTTTGGCTATCCTGCTTCAGGCTCTTTGCTGTAGCCCTGGGGAAGGAAAATCCTGGTGGCGTAATTCAGTCTGTTTAGGTGGGAGAGCTCTCTCCTCTGGAGAGACCTGGATCTCCAGAAAGCCATTCAAAGCTTATCTTCAGCCTACCCTGAGCGGTAGCTAAGAAAAATATCTGACTCAAGCTTTCACATTTTGGGCTACTTTGTCTTAGGGAGCCAGAAGAACTGAATACCTCTGGAGGCCTGAGCCAGCTCCCAATTTCCAGGAGATTTGCCTGGAGACCAGGCCCAGTGGCTACCAAAGCTGATTTCTCTGCCTGTTCCGCGAAGGTGGGCCAGCCTGCAGGCAAGAGGGATCGGAGAGATTAGCCTCCTAAGGGTCCCCCCTGGGACAGCATGAGGACTGTTGCACATCCCTGCTTCCGGGGCGGGGGCTAAGAGTCAAATGTCTTAAATACTATTTAAGTACCATAGCGGGAAACTCAGCCAGGTGGTCTGAAGTATGTGGCTGAGCACCTTGTTCCAGATCCTCCAGGATCTACAAAAACAATGCAGAAGTCCCAGTTTTCTAGTTCCTTACGTTTTAACGATCTAGAATCACACTTGAATATGTATACATACACATTTATACATATATCCACAGATAGACCCCGTAGATATATATATTAATTTATACAAATGCACACAGACATTACATATGTAAGTATACATACACAATCTGATTTAGTCCATAATCACATATTGACAAGATATACGTGTTTGTGTGCGCTTTTGTACATACAGGCACAAACACAAATTTGGGTCTTACAGAACTAAGCTAGTTACGCATAGTTTTAGTGCACATTTAATACAAATACAGTTTCAGTCCATGCTTCTAGAATGAGTTAATACTTTTTTTATGCCTCTTTTCCTATTGAATTTGAAATTTTAAAAATATTTTGAGAAGATGACTAATACAATGCTGGTTCTAAAGCATCAGTTCAATTTCAAAACAAAGTTGTTTTCTAAAATATTCTCATATTTATATTCTCATATTTATATTTACCATGAATTTACATTTTAAATTACCCAAAAGGTATTTCTAGGAAAGTTCAACAAATCTGTTTCAATCACAAGGAAAATAATCTCTGAACATATCAATCTTTCCACAATTTCACATACATACAAAGATTTTGTCAGCTTAATCTTTTAAAAGACTAAGAAATCTGACATGAGATTGGAGTTGTTGATCAGTTCTGCAATGTATTTTTTTCTCCCGTTTCTCTAATAGGACAGATCAATGAAATAAACTGAATCCTTTGAATTCATACTGTGAAGGACATTAGAAAGTTTCTTCTATTATTTCAATCGTTATTCCATTTTCATTTTTTTCTGCACTTCCCTTGTTCATTTCCTGCACTCAAACAAGTCCTTGGACATGAGAACGCACCAGAAGATAAGGCGTCCTGAACACTAGAGGGCAGATTAGAAACAAACCATCAAGTTTATCGCTCATCATTCAGCCACTGAAATAAAAATTTTCTTCTAGTAATATTTACTCTTTCTTTTTGCATTCCATAAGCAATTGTGGTTATTTTAACTTTAAATATCTACACCAATGATCATAATTGCATAGCATTTTATTTTCTCTTAAGTATTCCTTGAGAACCAAAGCAGGAAACTTCACGAAAAGAAAAATCACATTCAGACTTTGAGGTTGAAGGACTACTGCTTACACGCTTCCAGCAGCTGATGGGAGGTAGCTCATGGCACTAAGACTATACATAGAGTGAGCTCTAGTGCAGACGAAACCAGAAAAATCCTTCACACACTTATATGTATACTGGTACTGAAAGCATACCTGAATTACAGTGACCAACACCCAGGGCTAAAAGTTTACACATTAAAAAGAAGATTCACTTGCTTGGCACCCACTTCAATGCATGTTTCCTCGGTCCAGCCTGGTCCTGCATTTCCTCCACTCCTGCAAACACTGATGAGCAATTATGTATCCCCCTTCCTATAACCTCATCCACTGAGTTCTTGCATTTGGGAGAAAGAGAGGAGATTTCTATCACTCCCAGCCACTGGTGGTCTCTGAGACGGAGGCAGAAGTCACATGCACAGCAGAAGTGACATGCACATTTACGAATATTAGAGGGTTTATCTCCCTCATGCTGCCAGAAGCGGCCAGCCTATAAACGTTTGAGACAATTCACCTCATATATCAGGACAGCTTGAGCGAATGCGTTTTTTAAAAGTCAGTCACAGCCTCACAGAAAGCTCTAAATCACACCTGGGGTGAAGCAA
Source organism: Fulmarus glacialis (assembly GCF_000690835.1). NCBI lineage: Eukaryota > Metazoa > Chordata > Aves > Procellariiformes > Procellariidae > Fulmarus > Fulmarus glacialis. Next base: position 762 of record NW_009203405.1, on the reverse strand, counting down.
TCATGCTTAACTCTTTTGCACATCCTTAGCATGTCTCTTCACACCACCAGGAACCTAGCAGACTGCTGTAATTCAGAGGGATGTCTCAGTACTATTTACAAACACACCTCCTTGTGCAGCACTGCTCTCTCAGCATAAATGCAAATACAGACTCTGCAGTATCTCACACACATAACATTTAGTGCTATGCAGATCATGCCTAGATGTTTTGGGAAGCTGCTTTCTTCTAAATGCTGAAATAAATAAAAAAATCTGCTATTCTTCAAGCCATGATTTTTCCTGGCAAACCTCAGTGCAGGGTCACTCGGAATATATCTTGTGGATTTAGGCAGGCAGAGGAAACAAAAATAGCCAGTCTCTGCTGGCTGAGTGTATAGGCAGAGACATGCAGCTGCAGTAGTGTGGCTCAAAGCCTGAACTAATAAACCTCAAGGGCTCTCAGAAGGACTTACTAACTTGGGTACATGTATCCATGTTATATGACCTCTAGCTCAGAGTGGACTCTCACAAGCATGCAAAAACGCAGACCACAAACTTCGTGCTTCCAGTCTCTTCTGGGCCATCAAGGACAGCCAAGACACTTCTCTCAGCCGTCCGAAAATGGAGAAATGCAACATGAGCATGATAAACCCTCCGGCAGGGTGAAATGAGCACGTCAATTGATCCCAAAACAGGTACCATGTCCCCCTTGGTAAAACACAAGGGACACTGAAATCCTTTAAAAATCACCCTGAGAAGCCTTACAAGAACCAGATAATATGG